>NW_005874823.1:0-14140 GCF_000147115.1 Myotis lucifugus
AAAAAGAATTAATAATAATTAAGGGGAAAATAATATATGTAGGAAAAAAGGAGATCCAATATACATATAATAGGTCTTCTTGAAGTAAAAACAATTAAAAAGATAATGTTCAAAGATACAGTAAGATAAATGTTTTTCTAAATTAAAAATAGACCTTATATATTTTCCTTAAGAAAGTTTTTCTTCTACCATATCTTGCAAGAGTTTTCTTCCATTGTGACTTGTGTGGGGTGCATGTGTGTAGAATGGTACAGGAAAATTACATAGAATGATTAACAATGAAATATATACTTTTAGAGATGTTACTAAACTTCAAGGATTGAACAAAGATTTCTAGGGGGGATGGATATAGGCATCTGGGCAAAAATTGGTTCTATTCAAAGGCCAAATTTTTCTTATAATTTTCTATAGTGATGTTCAATGCTGAAATATTTAACTAAAGACATATAAAATGGTCTTGATAACATACAAATTGACAGATTAGAAGAATGTATTGAATTAAGTAACCTGGGAAATGAGTAGAATCTGTAAAACTAAAGCAAACGGAACTGTCTGTAAGCACTGTATTCTAATTGATAAAATTGTTTCCCCTGAGGTATGGATTAATAGTTCTGATGCTGCTGTACATGTCCACTGAAAATGAACAATTAAGTAAATAGATGATGGATGGTTACAGGTCAGCAAGAGTAAGGAGCTAGAATGATCCAAGTGGTAATGAATTAGAGTTGGAGACCTCCATAAGAACTCATGTTTAACTTAATATACAGTTCATCATATACAAATATAGGAATATTTATAGGTCTATGGGTAAGTATAAGTTAGTATACACAAATATATTTTTGTTTTTTCAGGTGAGAGAGCCTAAAAGAAATGACACCACAGTAGCAATGAGCACATTTAACACCCAGTACTTGGTGTCTAATACCATTTTCCAAAAAGAAACCAAGGCTTATTGGAGAAATGGCTGATTCTAGGACCAGGGCAGGAAAAAAATACAAGATGAATCTGGATCATCTTGCAGTCCAGAAAGTAAAGAAGTACACAAACAAACAAAAAAACACATATGCACAGAGAACTTACAGGATATAGGAAAAGGGCCCAAAAGACAAATGGAAAAGGTCCCAATAGCCAATGCTAGACCAATTTAAGTAACAATGAAAATGGCCCTTATTCCTGTTAACTTTTTACCAAAAATCCATAACTTCAATCTAATCACAAGAAAAACATCAGGAATTTTCAATTGAAGGGCATCCTACAATGCACCCAACCAATCTTCTTCAAAACTGTCAAGGGCCTTGCAAACAAGAAAAGTATAGGAAACTGTCCCTGCAAGAGGAGCCTAACGAGACATGACAGCTAAATGTGATATGGAATCCCAGATGGGATCCCAGGTCAGAACATGAGCACCAGGTAAAAACTAAAGAAATATGACCAAATTGGGGACTTCCGTTAATAACAATGTATCAGTACTGGTTTAATAATCATAACAAATGTAACTATCCTAAGAGGAACTGTAGGGGTGGCATATGGGAACTCTCAGTACTATTTCTGCAAATTTAGAACTACTCCAACGAATTGTCTGGATTATTTTTTAAATGTAAAACATGGGACGGAAATGAGCCTGAAACTTAATGAGGAACCCAGCCTGACCCATAGTAGGAGGCTGAGCTTCCATCCAGCCTAAACCAGCTGACTCACAAAGCCAAAAGGGGAATTCTGGAAATTCCCGGGATTCCTAAAATAGAGGACAGGCAGCCTCCACTTTGCTAAATATTGTCAAATTGATGCCCCAAATGATTCTACTACTTAAACTCCTACCAAATTCATAAGCTTTTATTTCTTCCATGTTTGCTACCACTTGGCAACACGAACAATTTTATTTTTGCTAATCTAAACAGGGAAGTTTTTTACTTCTCTGAATTTTCATGTCACGGATCCCTAGTAAATGTGGGCATCTTTTATCAAAAAGTACTCCTGCCCTGACTGGTGTGCTTGAGCATCCTCCCATGGACTGAAAGGTTGAGGGTTTGATTCCCTGGGTTGTGGGTTCGATCTTACATCGATGTTTCTCTCTCCTTCTCCCTTCCTCTCTCTCTAAAAATCAATGAACTATTCTTTAAAAAAATAATAAATAAACAAACAAATAAACAAGTACTCTAGCAGGCATTTCAACAGGTGAGGATATTTTTAAAACATGGCTCCAATAACATCATCATGAAAATAACATTAATATTTATAACATATTAATATCTACCCCAAGTTCAAAGTTCCCTCATTATTTAAAATATATTTTTAGCTTGTTTGAATCAATATCCAAACAAAGTCCATACTCTGAATTTAGATTATTTGTATCAGCCCTAACTGGTTTGGCTCAGTGGATAGAGCGTCAGCCTACAGACTGAAGGGTCCCAGGTTTGATTCTGGTCAAGGGCATGTACCTTGGTTGCAGGCACATCCCCACATCCCCAGTAGGGGGTGTGCAGGAGGCAGCTGATCAATGTTTCTAACTCTCTACCCCTCTCCCTTCCTCTCTGTAAAAAATCAATAAAATATATATTTTTAAAAAATAGATTATTTGTATCAGAAGTGATAATATGGAACAATGATCTTCCTTTGTGCTATTTATTACTTTAAGAAACTGAATCCTTTGTCTTACAGAAGATCTGGATCTGGCTGACTAAATTCTCTTGATGTCATTTAACATGACCTCCACTCCACACCCCCGTACATTTTATAAGCTGGGAGTGAGGTGCAGAGGCCTGATCAGGTATGGGTTATTCCCTTTGTCAACAATCTGTATATATAAAAGCCTAAGTGACCGTTATGACCGGATGACCAGACGACCAGCTGGCCCATCAGTAGCTATGATGTGCACTGACCACCAGGGGGCAAATGTTCAATGCAGGAGCTGCCTCCTGATGGTCAGTGCACTCCCACAGCCAACCTTCCCCGCCAACTTCCCACAATCCCTCCTCCGGGCCGGCCGGCCCAATTGGCCCCAATCAGGACTGGGTGAGACAGCCCAGATCACCAGGGAGGGACCCCACCCATACACGAATTCATGCACCAAGTCTCTAGTATTAATAATATTTCTGCACACTTCCTATTGCCTTGCATCAAAAGAAGAAGAATGTCCTGTTTACCCCTTTTAGTGATGAAAGTTTAATTAGTGAATTTAGACCATGTCAGCCTGATCCATCTCGTATAAAGTTTCACAGCTAATGTGTCTTAACTAATGGTTTTAGAAACTCTTGATGACTATCAGCTAGATCCATTAAGGTTTGTAAATGTGGTTTTCTATTTCTATCATTTCTTCTGATTTTTTTAAGCTATTTTTCTGTAAAAAGTTATATTTCCTCACCAATTATTTTCCTGTTCTGAAATATAATTCATACAGTTAAGATGACTTAATTTCCCATTTGAATCTGGGAGATACTGCAGCTACTTTTTCAGCGAGTAGATGAGGGGAGCCGACTCAGGAAGTATAGCATGGGGATTTCTTCGGGATGCAATTTCTTTTCCACTGCAATTAGGTGAGCACCAAATGCCGCATGCCAACCCTCCTCATCCCCCCTCTGCGTCATCCTGTTAGAAGCCTGTGCCAGGGCTGCCTCTGGAGAATACCTAGACGCTCTCTCTGCCAAACAGACTGAGTAGGAACCAGTGCCGCAGAAGGACAGCAGTGACACTGCTGTCTCCTTTGGTATTATTGACTGGCTTTGATTGTATTCAAGGCAGCTTTATAGTGTGAAGGGCTAGAAGCAACTTGTGGCAGCCTGGCTGGCAGTTTCACTTGGCATGATATTATCTCTGTATCTCTGGTATATGTAGATTGATCAAGTAGACATGCATAATCTTTACAATCAGCCAAGCTTATGTTAGCATCTTCTTCCCCTTAACTTATTTGCTTCCAGACAATACCAAAAACAGCACTATTGAAGAAACCTTTTTGAGTTTGGAAAAGCACAAATTTCCTTTATTGTTATTCACAGGAAATGTTCTATTTGTCCGTCTCTTGCTATATACTACTACTTTGCCAAGTGCTTTAAAATACTATACATGATTTAATGTTGACTTCACAAAAAACCCACAAGGTTGTTCTATAATTTAGTAAAATGCCCATAATCTTTCAGAGCATTAAGTGGTAGAACCAATATTGTAATATAGATCTGTATCATTCCAAGGTCTGTATTCTTTCCTTTTCCTAGCCACCAGAAACATTCATTGAACATAGTCATTCTCCAAGGTGCTGGGGAAACAGGGTAAGAAACAGGTCCTGCCCTACGTTACCTCCCCACTTGCTTGCTACCCAAGGTGCGGTCTGAGGTCCAGCAGCAGGGCATCACCTGGGAGCTCCTTAGTACAGAATCTACTATTTTACCTCAAGCATATTGAACCAGAATGTGTATTTTTAAAAGATACCCCAGTGGTTTGTGTGTACAGATATTCTGTTTGAGTTGCACTGACAAAGAATTTTCAATCTAGTTGTGAAAAGAGTACACAGACATTTAAAAAGGAAACGAGCCACACAGAGTAGCCAGAGGTGAGTGGACAGTGAGTGCTGGAAGACACTGCTCTATGGGGACCCACAGGGGCAGAGAGTGTGCAGCAGGGACCCAGGGAAGACTGTGTGCAGGAGGCATAGCTCAAGTTGGGGCACGCAAAAGTCTATGGTAACATGGGGAGATGGTTCTGAGAAGAGAGAGTCCAAAGAGGAAGGCACAGAGAAGACGTTTATACGATGCATGAGATGCAGAGTGGACTCTGCCCCAAATGCCCACTCCTTAGACTCTCTAGGGAAGGGCAAAGGCTGTGGTTTCACCTCTGTTCTTCCAGCCTCCTACTCAGAGTTTAGCACGTTGTTGGTATTCAATAAATATTTATTAAATGAAAGGCACTTCTTAAAAGCTACACTTTCTTACCAAATTATTTTATATGTAGTTAACCTTCCTAATATCTGTTGATATTTTCTAGATGAGTACGTGACCTTGAGGAGACAGGTCAGCCATTGCCATTTAAAACCTTGGTTGGTTGTGTGCAAAACACAGTGATGGCGTCCAAAACAAAGTATACACAAAATTAATTTCTTTAAGTTCTGTGCAGAGATCAGAAGATGACATAAGCATCTTATTTTATGAATGGTTATATTATGGCCTGTATTTAAGAATGTTTCCTTAGAATTGAGTCATAAAATGGAATTGCTTGATAAAAGGGATATAACATTTTAAAGCTTTGAATCGAACTGCCAAATTGATTTTCAAAAATTATATCCCCTCCAGCAATACCCTGATCTGTTAAAACTGATTAGGAAAAAGAAGGTAAAGGGAGTGGGTTAACTGATGAAGAACGAATGATTGTTTCTGTGTTATTATCATATAAAATTAACAGTCACTTTACATAACATATCTCTAATCCTCACTGTAGCCTGTAAAAGACATATCATTATTGCCATTTTACAGATTAGGACCTATAGCTGAGAGGGGTTTACAAGCTGCCCCAGAGTCATGTAGCTATAAAATGTTGAGGTCAAATTTGAAACCAGAGTTCTAAGACCTGTACTCTTCCACTTATCAAGACTCTTCCACTGCGCCACCCGTTCTGGCTTTCTATGGCTGCATAGCAACTTACCCCAAAACGCAGGCTTAAAGCAGCCCCTCTTTTACCATATCTCACAATTTGTGGCTTAGGAATTTGGGCCTGGCTTGGATGGGCAGTCCTTTGTCTCCACGTGGCATTAGCTGGGCAGTTGAGGTGGGAGTGAAATATCCACTTCCAAGAGAACTCACTCACACAATCGCAAGACCGAGCTGGCTGCTGGCTGGCAGCTCAGCTAGGGCGATCAGTGGGGGGCCTTAGGTCTTTCCTGCATGGGCCTCTACACAGGCTAATTGAGCTTCCTCATCAAATGGCACATGAGGTCCACGGGTAAGTATTCCAAGAGACAGAACGTAGAAGCATATAATCTCTTAAGACCTGGGTCCTAAAACTGGCACAGAATCATTTCTACCCAATTCAATTGTCCAGAGCAGTCACTGAGTCCTCCAGATTTAAAGGGAAGATATATAGACACAGATCCCAACACAAGTATAAACAATTAGCAGACACCTTTAATTTATCGCATTTCCTAAAACAGAACTCGGAAAGCGCAGGCATTCAAGTCATGTATCATATATGATTATTCCAGAGTAGTTCACATGCATGATGCCTCAGAGAAGAATGTTGTTTTCCCTTATAAGGCCTTTCCTTCTGTTCTATTTTGTATAACCAGGTGCATGAATTCTTGTGGAAAAAAGAAAGACATTTTCTTAAGATTTTCCTGTGAAGTTTCTGTTGATTTTACAGGAAGCAAGAAGTGGTCAGAGAGAACGCTGCATTGTGGAGAGGGTATGTACGTACTTTTAGTTTCCTCTCTTTTGTGCTATGTCCTGACTTGCTAAGTCACCGGCAGGAAGTTGCAATGTGGGGAGTGGCAATGCTCTGGATTCAAGACCCCATTTCCAAGATGATAGTAGTTAGAGAGATACAGCTCTGCTCCCATGAAGCACTGCAGTGTGGGGTGCTTCAAGGTGGGGGGACTACTGAAGAGAGCCCAGTTTTCCCAATTATAGGTAAAGCTGCCCTGGGATCCTCCGGGTGCCTAAACTAGTTAGAATTCAAATGACGTTTCCATTGCACACATCCATGCAGATCTCATTCTAAGCCAGCACAGGTGTATCTGGCTCTCTGGCAACAATAAGCATTGCTGATATATTTCCACTTCATTAACAATTGCCCTTCCCCCCACAGCTATGTTGGGACCCACACTGATGGTGAGCAAAGTGCACTGTCGTAGTTAACCAGAACACCACTAATCCGTTTCCCCTATTTAAGCAAATATGGAAATCTAACATAATCCCCATGTGTCCACCTAATTTCATACCCACTCTCCTGATCTAAACAGACCTCCCTGGGAGACTCTCCTAGACATCCAGGCTCTTCCTTCTACCCACGCCCGGTGAGGTCTCAGGGTCCCTGCAGAAGACCCACTGAGAAGAACAGCCATAGAGTGAATTGAGGACAAGGTATAAAATGCATTAACAGTGCAAGAGAAATTTCTTTTATGAACCCTATCTCCATATGAATGGCAAACCCATACAGGAGTGTGTGAGAGTTATGCCTGACAAGCATGCCGTACTCTAGATCCAGATCCATAATGATAGGTTATGAGCTATTCCCAACATTCTCAAAGAAAATGCACTGTTCTGGGTAGTATATGCCCATTTGAGAATCTAGACGCTCTGAAAAGATGTGAAGTGAGCTACATGCTCCCTGTGGCCAGGAAATTGTCAGAGCTGCAAATGTGGATCTGGATTTGGCCTGCCAGGGGCGGTGCAAAGAACACAGGGGAAGCTGACAAGCCAGAGATCAGCCTCAGTTGCCCAGGTTTTGAAAGATTCCATTTATTCCAGATTCTAAACGCTTCTCACTTTGCCTACACACACTCCACACGGGGACACTAAACAAGATGAAAACCATCCTGTAACATTTCCACCCTCTGCATGGTGTGCTCAAACTTGGGCAAAAGCCCATCAAGCTCTCTCTTGGCTGTGATGGTATGAAAGTGTATGTTAAATACCTTTCCAACAACAGCAAATGCCACAAAGGCACCCTGATGAGGCTTTTTTGAGCTATTTCATATTTTCTGAAAGATGGCTTCTGTGTGAACAGTAACTGTTTTATGGTGTAATTCAGAGAAGAACAAAAAACTAATTCAGGCTCTGTTTTATTTAGCAATGAACTTAAAGCACTGAAACCCGCCACGTAAAGGATCTCATGTAACATTACACCTAACGTGCACAAAGAGAGGTCCTTCACCGCCACTAAATGTTCAAAAAATAACACAATATTACATTACAATATACAATACATAATAACATCATTCTTCTCACAATGGAAATGTTAGCAATTAATGAAAAATGAAAACAACAATACCTATGTTTGTAATTGGATATAGCTAATTAAAAAGTAGGGTGGTATAATGAAATGAGCACATGCACATTCCCTCTTACCTACTACTGCTATTTCTTTTAGAATACATCTTTTCTAAGCCCACATTTTCTAGAAATAAAGCTTGAGGCAGAACATACATAAAATGTTGTATCAGGGGTACGATCCCAAAGAAGCTAGAATAGAGAGAAAGAAGTGAGTTGAGGAAGGAGGGAAAGCAAATACAAAGGGGGTGTATTATAAATTCGGCCCAGTGCCCAGCCCTTAGCAGAAAGCACACCTGGCTGCGTAAGTCACAGCACATCTCCCGAGAGGACTTATGAAACTCTGCATCTGGCGACAGCCCATTGAGCAGAGGAAGGGAGAAGAATCTATTTGCGATCTCCATAATGTCCCTTTTTATGAAGGCCCCCTCGGGGATTTATAAGTATACTAGAGGTCCAATGCATGTAATTTGTGCAAGAGTAGGCCTTCCTTCCCCCTGGCTGCTCGGCACCGGTTTCCCTCTGGTACCCAGGACCTGGGCTTCCCTGCAGCCACTGGCAGGCACCTAGGAGGCGGGCTTCTCTCACAGCCCCAGCTTTGTCTGGAAGGACAGAAGGATGTCCGGAAGGACGTCTGGTCTGATTAGCATATTATGCTTTTATTGTTATAGTAGAGGCCTGTTGCATGAAAAGATTTGCTGCTCTGGCCAGAGCCGCCTTCAGTCTTCACTCTGCCGCTTCGGGCCTACATATGCAAATTAACCGCCATCTTTGTTGGCAGTTAATTTGCATATCTTGCGGATTAGCCAATGGGAAGCATAGCGAAGGTACGGTCAATTACCCTGTTTGTCTATTATTAGATAGGATTTTCTTAGCACCAGGCTAACTGGAAGGTCACCCAGCGGCATCCAACAGAAAACCAAGGCCAAACAAATTTGATGAGGAACATAAACTTGATCCAGCACAACTGTAAGAAAATACTTGCACAAGTGCTTAATGGACATTATTGTAGCATTATTTTTATCAAGGAAACTCAAAAGAGACTGGATATCCATTATTAGGGAAATGGTTAAATATATTATGGTATACCTATATAATGGATGGATTAAAAAAGAATAAAATACATCTATATCTACTTACCCAAAAATACAGAACTCATTAAATTAAAAAAAACAAGTCATATAATTATATAAGTCATAATCCACTTTAATAAAAATAGAAAAAACTCTATATGTTTATATTCATAAATATTAAATAAATGGGGAAATGGTCAGCAAGATACACATTAAAATGGTAATGACTACAATGGAGGAGAAGAGTGAGAGTGTGTAGGATCCTCTGAAGGGGAATTTCACAATTATTCTAAGTGTTCTTTTATGGCTTCACATTTTTTAAGTTGATAAATAAATTAAAGAAGGAAGGGAGGAGAGAAGGATGGAGGAGGGCAGAACATAGGACTGGGATCCAGATTTCACTGCTTCTGAATTCTGGTGGAGTGACCAACTACCTCAGACAACGAACTCAGTGCTTCTCTCTGAGCTCCAATCCTAATACTACTGTGGCAATTGTATAAGCTTTTGTTTTGGAAAGTCGTGATAATGTGTTTCAATATTATAATGATGTACATGTTAGTAGGAAATCTACTATGAGGTTGAACAGAGTCTGAATGACTTTTGTTGAAGATTACAGACCAAAGAATGCCCCCAAAAAGCATCATGAAGAGAAGGTCCAGAAAGCCATAGGAGTGAAAGAGAAAGCGCCTGACAGATCAAACCAGCTCGGAGGAATGTGGTCCCGGGCACTGAGGGTGAGGAAAGGCAAGGTAAGCAAAAAAAGCAAAAAGAGCTAACGGCTGCTGAGAGGGCTGAAGAGTTTCTCGAAGCAATCTGTGTAAATGATGCCTCGCAAATGCATCTAAGGGGCAGCAATGAAAACACCTACGACCATCCTCAGCCTAACCTGCAGTGGAGGGGAATAAGAGCTCCCTTGGAGAGTGAAGAACTGGTAACATTTTTCCCAAAGCCTTTTAGCTAGACAAATCAAGGAAATAAATCTCTGCAATTGGTAAATAAAAGATCTTATTCTGAAGAAGCTCCGACTAAATGTGATAATTTAAGTCAATGGAGTTAGTGGTTCCAAGTTGTTGTCTCTTGTGTCTTCAAGTCATTAATTTTTTTCAAAGGTCATTGGATTTTAAAGCAGAGATAAACCGTAAAGGCTCTCTTACAAACTTCCTATTTTAAAAGTGGAAAACAAAACAGAAGCGCGGAGAGTGATGGAATGCAGAGTCACACAATGGGGTTGCGGTGTCAAAAGACTTGGGTGAGGTCATAGCTCTTCCCTGATGACCTGTGTTACCTTGAGGAAGTTGCTCACCCTCTCTGTAGCTCTGCCACCTCCTCTGTAAAATAAATACTTCAAAATATGGTCTACCTCTGAATTCCCTACCGTATTGATTCTGTTGTAAATTATTTCTCTTAGGGAAAAAGAACATTTTGGGGGAGGGCTATGCATAAGTAAGCATGCCCTTCTGTTTTAACCGTAGGTTAACTGGGGCTTAGTAGCATCAAATGACCCATCTAAGTTCTCATAACAAGGGTGTGCGTGAAGAGGTTTGAGAAACTACATGCTTTCAAAAAATAGTTCGGTTATTTTTAAAGTCTTATATGTATTTGTTTGTTTTTTAATTAAAATGTAGAAAAAAAATCACCTCCAATCTTATAACACAGTAGAAATTTGGGTAAAAATGCATCTATAAATAACTCCCTTTCTTTCTCACGGTGTCTCTAATACCCCTCTCTCCCATTGGAGGGAATATAGGTGTCAAGCAAAACTTTTATTATATTTGTTTTTGCTAAACATACTACTGGCACCCAAAATTTGAATATTGCTGAGATATGTAAAGACAAATGCTATAAAATAGCCTCCTGGAGGGGAAGTTTTTATTGAAAGATTCAGGAACTAATAAGTGCTAATCAAGAAAGACAAACAGGACCACTGTAAAGAAATTTCCAAAGGGACGGGAAAAACAAGACCTCAGTGGACATTTCCAGGCACGAGAGAAATGGGGCCTGTGACTGATGCACACCGAAGCCCACCAAACCTGTCTCACTCCTGAGTGCTGTGTGGCCGAGTTGAGTCCGTGGACTGTCCCTCCCTGCCTCATCAGAGGACCACGTGTGCTCTCTGGAAGGAATCTGCTCCAGGGCCAGGAGGAGTGATCAGAACTAGAGTTGCAGACTGAGTCACATCACTCAGACTCAAGGCGGGTGGTGATATGCTCCCCGCTGGGGGGATGACAGGGTCAGCCCTCCAGAAAAAAAGTTGCAACCCAGGTCTTTGGCTTGGTAATGCATGATCCTGCCCGAAGGAGCCCGATTTTACTGGCATTTGTTGTAGTTTTCAGCCTCTAGGAAGCACAGCTGAGATTTTACTTCAACTGTGAGCCCAAAGAGAGCCTGCGGGCATGAAAAAGAACCTTGGTAATTTGATGAGAACATCATGGGAGAGGATGCCATAGGGAGAGGAAAGGACTTTTGATATGAAGCAAACTGGAGACTTTGGCTTTTTAATTAGTGAGTGTAAAAGGAAATATGACATATAATTTTGAAACACAAACTCATATAAAGAGTCATATTGATGGCATATATGTGTACGTGCATACATTTAAATAAATGATGCCATATTAGATATGTCATTGGGCAGCCAACTTTTTCATTCAATTTTATCTTTTTTTGTCACTCTATGTCAATTAATGAAGACTGATATTCTTATTAATGGCTGCATACTATTCTAAAATAAGTACATGAGCCATAATTTATTTAACCATTTCCTTATTAATGGACACCAAACTTGAGCCTTCTTATTTTCTTTGTCAATATTACAAGTACTATTCATTCATTAATGACCATTCAAGAATTATCATTATGAAATATTTATCTTTTGATGTTGAACTCATTACCTAATTAGGACCATTTCTTAATGCTAGGTCAGAAAGGATTCAATGTTTCTCTTTTTGGTGCCTTCTGCCAAACAGCCCTTAAGAAATATTGTACTAATTTGTACTCTATTAACAGTGAATGAAAGTGTTCATTTCTCTATATACTATTTACATGTTGCACTACCAATCTCTTTTATATACAAATTTAATAAATGGGGGAAGTTGCTGTTGTTTTTATAGAATATAAAATAAAATGTTAAACATAGTTTCCTTGTTTATTGGGCATTTTTATTTATTCTGTTGTGAATTACCTGTCTATATCCTTTGCCCATTTTTAATGCAGACAATAATCTTTTTATCAATACCTTATAGGAGTTTTTTAGAAAATATTTTGTAGATATTGATCCTGACCTACATTATAAGCACTTTCCCCACTTTTTCTTTCTTTAAACTTTGCTTCATGACATTTTTTCTATATGAAAGTTTATCATTTTAAGCAGTCAAATCTATGATCCTTTTCTTTTGTGATTTCTAGTTGGGATTTATACTTTAAAAGTCCTTCTTCATCCTCAAAATATACCAAACACCCATCTTTTGATCTAGTATATATATGGTATAATTTCTACATTTAAGCTATTGATTCATTTAGAGTTATTTTAAAGCCTCATCTTTTTTCAATGTCTAGACACTTATTCCAACATTAATTATTGAATAATTAGTTATTGAGTCATCCATTTTTCTTTACTCACTTAAAATGCTAAACTCCCATATGCTCTTGGAACATTTTCTAGAATCTGTGTTTTGTTTCACTTGTGTGTCAGTTCATTACTACCCCAGTACCACATGGTTAGATTACTGATAGTTTAAATATGTTTTGATAACAATGAGTCATTTGAAAATATTCAAGAAATTTTAACAAGTCCTATGAGATTGAGACATATGAAATGAACCCAGGAAATTAGGAGACTCTTTATATGAACTGATATACAGAACACCCAAGTGATACCATAGGTCCATATGATCATGTAAACAAAACCATCCAGAGATAAAGTATTTCTTACTCAGGAAATTTGGAGAAGAATCTTAAAAAATATATTTGGAAATCAATAAATGAAGTTTGTGTAAACCCATCTATGTGATAAGACCTATCAGGAAATTCCAGTAAAAAACCCTTCTGTAATTTAATACTGTCTAGGTTTCTGATAGGTGAAAGATAAAATCTTATTTTAAGAGCATTAGCTTTTTTCTCAAATGCCTTACCAATATAGACCTTTTCTAGAGCTTCTTACATAAGATCTCATTTTCCCTCCTTCATTCTCCACAGAGAATCTGTGCTTCTGAATTATAAATGTATAATTTATACATTTATAAAAACCCAGACACTCAATTTTTAGGAGACTGCACCCCACATGCTCAGTCCTAATTCAGAAGCACGAGTTATAAAGGCTACCAACTGCCGCAAGTAGGGAAACATACATTTATGAAAATGAATGGGGATAATTCTGGCCTTGAGCAAAGAGTAGGAAAGAGGTCCTAGGAAGATGGTCTTATCCTTGAAAAACTGAAAGAAAGAACAGAAAGACATCCCAGGACCTAAGTCAGTAGGTTATAAATATGGGCAAGAAAAAAGAAATAAGTAGGAAAGAGGTCTCTGTACTAGGGTAAGGCTGGAACTAGGGTAGGGCTGCACTCTGGGTGGGTGATGCTGGGACTGAATCTTGGCCACAATTTTGATCCTATCAGTCAGCCAATTGATGTGGGGTAGTAAACACTGAATTCAGTGGTTGATCATAGGTCTAATGCTAAGCTGTGATATCAAAACACAACAGCAGTGCCCTGACGATAATTGCTACCAGGGCAAATCCAGAACACATTTAGATGAATCCTTAGTTTATCATGTCACTAAAAATAAACAAATGTGCCCTGGCTGGTTTGGCTCAGTGGATAGAGCGTCGGCCTGTGGACTGAAGGGTCCTAGGTTCAATTCCAGCCAAGGGCACATGCCTGGGTTGTGAACTTGATCCCCGATAGGGGATGTGCAGGAGGCAGCCGATCAATGATTCTCTCTCATCATTAATGTTTCTATCTCTCTCTCTCTCTCTCCCTCTCCCTTCCTCTCTGAAATCAATAAAAATAAAAAATAAATAAATAAACAAATGTTACTCATCCTAAACATCACAAAAGATTTTATAACATCTTTTTTAAATTTTATAGCTAGCTAGCTTTAGAT
>NW_005874824.1:0-14137 GCF_000147115.1 Myotis lucifugus
AGGGGCTCTCTCCAGCCTCCCCCCTCACACCACCTGTGCCCTTATGGGAGGACCCCGAGGCAGGTGCCCCTGCTGAGGGTGGTTCAGCCTCAGTCTGAAGAAGAATGTTCTGGAAGGACCCGGCAGGGGGCAGGCAGTGGTCTGTGCAGAGGCTCTCAGCTCTGGGACCTTGGTCAGGCCGGCCCGCCTGGCTCACCTGGACAGTTGTCGGCCGTGGCGGCTGCAGTGCCCAGGAGGGCGAGGGCCAGGACCACGGTTCCCATGGCAGCGGCTGCTCTGGTTGGTGGCATCCTGGGTCCCGCTGCCAAGGCGCTGGTACCTTTTATTGCTGCGTGAGCCCCGCCTCTGCTCTAGTTCCTTCCTGGCTGGGCCACTTCCTCCCCAGCCCCAGGGGACGGTCCCCCCATCACGCCATCAGCCCCCCCTCTGCAGTGGCCCCCCTTCCCCTCAGTGGGACCAGATGCCCGGCGAGGGGAGGGCTGTGTGGGGAGGGCCTGCGTGTGTCTTTATTATTTTTTATTAAAGATGTATTTTTATTGATTTTGGAGACAAAAGGAAGGAGAGAGAGCTAGAAACACCCCAATGAGAGACAATCACACCCGCCTTGGGATCCAGCCTGCAACCCGCCCATGTGCCCTTGACCGGGATGGAACCTGGGACCCTTCGGTCCGAAGGCGGCACTCTATCCACTGAGCCACACTGGCCAGGGCTGCCTGCATGAGTCCTTAGAGAAAGCCCAGGAGCCCCCTGTCATCACCCAGCTTTGCCCAGGGAGACCCCCCGGAGGGACCGGCAGGAAGGCAGGGGTGGCCGGGCAGGAACTCAGTTGCATGAGGTGGACAAAGGGGAGGGAGAAGAGGAGAGGGAGGGAGGGGAGGGGAGGGAAGGGGAGGGGGGAAGGTTTTGCCTGCCCTGCAGAGGCAGGACTGGGAGCTGGACTGGTGCAGCAGCAGCCTGACTGGGGAGTGGGCAGGTGGTTACAGACAAGATTGACAGGAGCCGATGAAGAAGATCTTGACACGCCCATCCTCTGCACACCCGGGACAGGCTCAGGGGAGGGGGACCCCGGGGGCTCAGAGCTCAGGACAACGGTCCTGCTCCTGGGGGAAGGGACGCAGGCCTCCCGGGTGAGGGAGGTGACCGAGCCTTGAACTCGGCTGGTGCCGTGACCTGCCTGCACGTGGACCTGCCTCACCCCCTGGCTCCCCGAGGCAGGCCGGACGGAGACAGATGTTCCCAGGATCATAATCTAGCTTCAAGGAAGCTATGTCAGCTAGTCACCACCCCCCATTCCCTTATCGTTTCTCCTGTGAAGGATGATCTGTGAGGAGCATGTGATTGGGTACAGCAGCCTGTTTTTTAAGAATTCTAGGGAGGGATTCCTAGGAAGCAGCCTCCGGTCTTGGACATCCCGGCTGCCAGATGTTTGCTGACCTTCGACCCGTGATCTGAACAGACGGGGTTTGGGGACAATCCCCTCAGTGGAGAACTCTCAACCCCTCCTTCCATCCCTTTGTTCTCTCCCCGCCCTCCTCCTACAAAACCTCTGCCTGAGTCCATTTGTAAAGATGGTCTTTGCACCCTGGCCACTGTGCCCAGTGGTTAGAGAATTGGCCGGAGCACTGAAGGGTCTTGGGTTCGCTTCCTGGTGGAGGGCACGTTCCTGGGTTGTAGGTTCACTGCTCACACCCTGGTTGTGGCATGTGTGGGAGGCAACCAGTTGAAGTGTCTCTCTCACTTCGATGTTTCTCTCCCTCTCCCTCCCTCCTCCTTCCCACTCTCTCTGAAAAGCAATGAATAAAAATATTCTGTGGTGAGGATTCATGAAGGAAAAATTTAAAAAAAGGGATGACCTTTGTGTCGAGTCTGCAACCTCCTCGGGCTGCCGGCTCCTGAATAAACTGTCTTTCCTCCCAGCAGCACCGGCCCCTGGAGGACTGGCGGCAGCAGCAGGCAGCCGAGCCTGGCGCGGTACCAAATCTGGCACTTGGAGTGTTGGCAACAGCTCAGAGCACACGGCCTGTTAGGGTGACAGCCTGCTCGTCGAATGGGAAAGGTGCACTTTTATTGTGGAGCAAGTGAGTGATTGATGTGCAAATCAGGGTTTGGGGACAGTGACGAGGCCCGGAGTTCCTAGTATGTGTACGTTCCCCCATTTCTAAGAATCAGCGCATGCTCAGAGGCCCCCTAAAGGCAGACAGCGGGGACGCGGGGACACACGTTCCAATCTACTGGTTTTCCAGATGCAGGTCAAAGGTCGAAGGGTCTGAGCGCGGAGCCAGTGAGGGAGGGAGAATGCTTCCAGGCCCGGAGGCAGGTCAGTGACACCCGCCTGTTAGGGCAGAGTGAGGTCACAGGTCAGAGTCAGGTTACAAGTCAGACCTGAAAGCTCAGGGAAGGGGTCAGGGGCCCTCTGACGTTAAGGCTGTAATAAATGGGACAATGACACCTGAGGTGACACCAGGTGAGCGTCTCGGAGCCAGGACATAAGAACAGAGCAAACGATCACAGGTTCACAGATTGAAACTGTGCCTTCCCAGGTCAGAGCCTGCACAGGCCCATGTGGGGGCTCCCGGCCCGCCCAGCAGGGGCTCCAGGCCCGCACCTCCTCTGGCTGGTGAAGGCCCCTACCCTGAGGGTCAGCTGCATTCCCGCCAACCTGGTGCCCTGGGGCCGGTGGTCAGGAGCCTAACGCCCTTCCTCCCGCTTCCCTTGGGCGGCCCTGACCCTCAGCCCCATGACGCCAGGGGCCCGCGACGGGAAAGCGTGTTGCTGAGCATCGGACATCAGCTGAGACCCGGTGAGGGCGCTTCCCAGGGTCGCTCCGTGCATCCTGGGTACTTTCTGTGCCCGACTGCCCCCCTGCGAGTCCCTGGACGGGACGTGCTCTCCTGTCAGCCCCCGTGTCCCGACTCCAGCTTCTCTCTTCCTGGGGCGGTGAAGGAAGAGGCGAGTCTGCCCAGCACACTGCCTCCCCCCAGCGAGGCCATCGCGCCCTCTTCCCCTCGCTCCTCTGCTTGTGTGGAATCCCACTATAAAGCGAGGCGGTCGAGTTGGCTTCCACCAGCGCATCGCTGGGAAAAGAGAAAACACCACCCGCGCCTCTCACATCTGAAGCTCTGCCCTGTGAAGAGCTTCCGGGTCTCGGGAGGGAGCGTGTTTACGGTGGGATCCGGCCCCGGGAGGCCAGGGAAGGGGGGCATGTCTGGAGCCACGTGGCAGCCAGCGCAGGCCCAGCCACAGGCCTGCCTGTTCCCAGCCGAGTGGGACACCCGGGAACTTTCTAGAATGACCAGCTCTCGGGGCCACGCACACATACAGGGTAACTTGTTCCGCAGCAACAAGTAGAACAGACGCTAAAGGTGATCTTGGTCTGTGTGTCTCCCACGCGGAGTCTCTACCTCGTCCCAGCCGCCACCGAGGCCTCTCAGGCCAGTGGTTCCTCGTTTGAAAACGAGTCTGAGAAAGTCTCCAAGGGCAGCGAGGTCCTCGCACGGCCACACACGCTCGTCCCCACACACGCCCGAGAGGGAGACCCTCCCAACCTGCCCAAGGCCTGTCTGTCCCCGCCGGGGAGCCGGACCAGGACGGAGAGGAGTGGGTGTCGCTGCTCGCAGCTGGGACGCTCAGCCTCAGGGAGGCGGAATCACACAGCAGACATGGCCCGACCCGGCGGAGGGGACCACGCTCACCCCATCCCCGGCTCCTGGACTTAAGCCCCTTTGGAGCCAGGACCGGTCAGGGCACATGTCCTCTATCCTGAGGAGGGGACCACCCTCACCCAGTCCCTGGCTGCCGAACTTAGGCCGTGGCTGCCGAGACCCGGCTGGGCCCCGTCTCCTCTCTCCCAGGACCGCGAGCAAAGCAAGGCCTGGAGCCGTCTAAGCTCGCGTGTCCTGAAGGCCCGCCCGGCATGGGCAATTGCAGGTGCAGGTGAGCTCTTGCTGACAATTGTTGGGATGTGACTGTGGGCAGTGGAGGCTCCAGGCCTGAGAGCAGCCTCGAGTCCAGCGCCTCTGCCTGGGTCCCAGGATACACCTGTGGGAGCATGCACTGGCCCTGGGGAGCACTCACCAGCCCCAGGCTCCCGGCCAAACTCACACCCCAACCTGAAGGTCCTGTCCTGCATCCCAGACGGGCAGGTGCAGCCAGGCCTCAAGGTTGAGGGAGATGTGAGAAGTGGGGGGCTCTGCAAGGCCTTGCCTGCGGGCTTCCCTGAGGCCCCTCCCCATCCCTCCCTCTCCCAGGCTCACTCACTGTCCTCACCTTCGAGGTAGAAGTTATAGCACCTCCCTCCAATGAGGGCCACTCCTCCCCCAGGGCCCTGTGCCACAGGTGTGGGTGCTTTTAGAATAAGCCCACCAGGGGCCAGAGACTCCTGCAGGAGGCAGGAACTCTCTCTCTGAAAGGTGGGAGCTCCCCTCGGGGCCAGCTTCCTGCTCCTGCACCTGCTCTCGCTGCCTGGCCTCCAGCAGCAGCCCCCACACCTGCCCTCGAAGCTGGGAGAGCCTGCTTGTCAGTGCCCGTCACCTTTCAGCAGACAGATGCAGATCAAGGCCGCCACCTCTGAGCCTGCCTGGGCGTTTGCCCCTCTGAGTGTTTCTCACTCTTTTTTTAAAAAATTTATTTAATACTAGAGGCACAGTGCCTGCACCCTCTCCAATCTGGGACCCCTCAGGGGATGTCATATTGATGGATTAGGCCCTGTGGAATCAGGCCTAAACCAGCACTCAGAGATCCCTCTCAAAATCTGGGACTGCTGGCTCTTAACCACTCACGTGCCTGGCTTCAAGAGTGCCCCTAACCAGTCTCCTGCCAACCTGATTGACACATAACTGCTCCCCTGCCAGCTTCTCCCCACCCCAACTGCCCTTCCCTGCAGGCTTCGTTGCCCCCCCAACTGCCCTTCCCTGCGGGCTTGGTTGCCCCCAACTGCCCTCCCCTGCAGGCTTGGTCAACCCCAACTATTCTCCCCTTCCAACCATTTTGTGATGATGTGGGGTGGTCATCTTATGACGACATGGGCCAGCCATCTTGTGACATGAGGGCTTGATGGTCAATTTGCATATTACCTCTTTATTAAATAAGATATTTTAATTGAATTCATAGAGGAAGGGAGGAGGAGAGAGAGAGAAACATCACTGATGAGAGAACATCACTGATGATCAGCTGCCTCCTGACACCCCACACTGGACCGAGCCCACAGCCCAGAGCTGTGCCCTGACCCGAATGAAATGTGACTCCTGGTTCATAGGTCGATGCTCAACCCCTGAGGCCCACCGGCCCTGCCCTTCTCAGTTTTCTCTCTAACGAACGGTGCCGGGAGCATGGCGCCTCCCAGGCCTGACCGTCCACAGCCTCTGGGCGCTGTGGTCCGTCCAGCCACCTGGACCGGAGCATCAGTGCCAGTGTTTACTAACAACACCAACCTGGTCGGGGGCAGCTCCGACAAGCACATAACTCCTTCTTCCCAAGGTGATTATACTTACAATGGCTTCAGTGGGGAGCTCCCTATTTGTTTACCTAAAAGGGGGACTTCAGGATGTTTGCAGCTTGGCCAAGAAAATAAGACGTCCTATGGGGGCGCAGACATTCTTAACATTGCAGGCCCCTGGGATATGGAAAATATATTCAGACAGTTACTAACCTGGGGTTCCCTAAGGCCACCCGATGGCTGTCTGTTCAGAATACCCTGCTCCCCTCCTGCCCTAATAGCACCACTACTGAGCTGGGAGCATATCCTCAATGGCAAGATTGGGCCAACCCTGTACCAGTGAGACATACTATTTCTGGCTCTGACTTGTATGTCTTGGATTGGTCTCACAGGCTTGATGCTAAAAGTCCCTTTCACGAGCCTATGTCACCAGGAGGGTTTGTGGGTGACGCCCTGACCACAGAAACAGGAGGTTTACAGAAAGATCTTTGGCATTTAGCTGCTGCCTTTGTCTTTCTTAATTCACTGGCTCTTCCTTAGCTGATATTAAAGGAACGTGTTCATTGAGCCCTTGCCATGGATTACCAGCCTGTGTCCAGCCTCCGTATGTATTGGTGACTGGAAAGGTGAACATCACCAGATTGGACTCCCATTGTGCAGTCCAATGCCATCACTGTGACCTTACCAGCTGTGTTTCCAGGCAGCACCTGAATGGAGATATAGTAATTTTAAAGCAGCCTTCCTTTATTATGCTTCATACCCACATAACAGGGAAATGGTATCATGATGCATGCCTCCAGGCATTGCAGGAACTGCACAATCAGCTCTCCCAGGAACAGCGTGCTGTGGGCTTATTAGTTCTGGTCTTGTTACCCTCGTTACTGTCATCACAGCTGCTGTGACTGCTTCTCTTGCATTGATCCAAAGCCTCCAGAATGCAAACTTTGTCAATGAATTGGCTCAGAACACCTTGGCTACATTTCACGATCAAGAAGATATAGACAAAAGGCTAGAAACAAAGCTAAATGCTCTGGAAGCTGTAGTGATAGCACTTGGTCATCAATTAGAAAATGTCAAGATGAGACAGCAGCTGCAATGCCTTACTGCTTTCACATATATTTGTGTGACTTCAGCCCTGCTATGACAGTTCTCTATGGGACTGGAGTAAAATCAAGATGCACCTACAGGGAATATGGCATCATAATAATATCAGTATAGACCTCGTACAGCTACAGAAACATGTGCAAGCCATTCTGAATAGTCATGACGAAATTCTATCTCCAGAGAAACTGGCAAAAGATTGCTGGATGATTTAAAAGGACTTAATCCATGGAAAATGTTAAAACACACCATTTGGCACTTAATAGGATTCCTTTATGTACCACTAAATTTACCCTGTTTCTTTTAGTTCGCAGCAATCTCCTGAGATCTCAAGTCCGAAGGCTCCAATTAGATGTCCAAGCTACATTTAAAATATAAAGAAGGCGGAGATGTAGAGAGCACCTGAGAAAGGTCCCTGAGCTGATTGTCATCTGAATCCAGTGGCGCCTGGCTGACCCATGACCTGGGAACATACCTTACCAGAGGCAGGTGTGTTGTCTGTTTGACCTTTAGCTCAGGCACCAGGAACTTGAGTTCCAGCCAGGCACCAGGAACAAACACGATTATCCAGGCCCATCCAGAAGTGACGATTACAAAGAAGCCACAGGAATGCACATATTCTCTCTATCTTAAACATTAGTAAAACTTCCTGGTAACTTCCTGTATAAAATAAACAGGCTGTATCTGCTCTGGGTCCCTGTCTCTCCATCAGAGGGCAGCTGACCCACCCTGTCCCAGCTTTCCCTACTGTCTTTGTTTCTCTCTCTTTCATATTCCCAATCACCCATCACCCCTATTCAGGACTCCTGTCTGCTCTCTAGTTGTGCTGGTCTCATAAAAGAGAAATAATTATAGATTGTCATCTGTGTGCCAGCGGAGCGAGGCGAAGCTTTATTGAGGATGCGTGCAGTGTGCAAGGTCAGGGTCACTCTCACCCTGGCAGGTGGGAGAGGAAGGGCGAGGAGTCGGTTGGGATCTCCAAGCTGGGGGCTCCTGATGGACCAGGGGTGGGCCCGGGGTGAGCTCCACCTTTGAGTGGGGGCCTCGTGTGCCCGTCCTGGGGGGGTGGGACCTGCTCAGAGAGAGATGCTCTGGGCTGCTGGCCGCCCTCCACGGGCCGCACCTTCATCTCGGCCACCTTGACACAGGGCCAGGACCCCTCCCAGATGCTCTACACTGCCCATACCCACTTCGAAGCCCCAGAGAGAAGGGGCCCTCGGTGTTCGGCAGGGGGGGTTGCCGCAGCCTCGTGGGAAGGGGCCGTCTCCCGTGTGTGTTCAGGGATGGTGCATGGTGGGCGCTGAGGGAAGGGCTGGGTGCTGGGCTGAAACCCGACGAGGGCCTCCGTGTTCCCCCAGGTTGGCCTCTGAGATGCCAGTGGCCATGCCCGGAGGAGGTCCGCCCCCCAAACACACTTCCTCTGGCCCTGACGTCGCCTCTCCCGCTGGGACCTTCCTGTCCTCAGAGGCGGCATGTGTGCAGCGGAGGAACGGGCTCCGTCCAGGTGGCCCAGGTCGGAGGTCAGGGCAGGTGAGTTTGTGGTGGGCAGCAGGGCTCTCAGCCTCCAGCAAAGCTCCAGGAATCCGTCATCCAACGCCCCCCAAAAATATGGCTCATCAGCCACTGTGACAAGGACATCGAATTAAAGCTCAAGGTTGCTGAGACGTTGGTGGAGGGCAGGGCTGGCTCCGCGCCCGGAGGGGGCTTCAGGCCCAGGATGAGGACGAGGACGCGGGTCCATCCCCTCCCAGGCCCCTCCTCTTCGGAAAGGCTGGGATGGGGAGGTGATGTTGACCAGCACCACCACACACAGGGCCACAGCACACTACACACTGGTTCTGGCCGAGGCGGTGGTCTGATGCCGCTCGGCACGGCCGTGACCCCAACACCAGCCCCTGCTGTTCCCCGTCTTCTCCCCTCAAGGCTTCACACTGGGTTCTGTTTCTTTTGTTCAGTCCTCACGGGAGGACATTTCCCCATCAATCTTTAGACAGCGGTTCTCAACCTTCTGGCCCTTTAAATACAGTTCCTCATGTTGTGACCCAACCATACAATTATTTTCATTGCTGCTTCATCACTGTCATGTTGCTACTGATATGAATCGTAATGTAAATATCTGATATGCAGGATGGTTTTAGGCGACCCCTGTGAAAGGGTTGTTCGACCGCCAAAGGTGTCACGACCCACAGGTTGAGAACCGCTGCTTTAGAGAGAGAGAGAGAGAGAGAGGGAGCGAGGAAGGGAGGGAAGAGCAGAACAGAGAGAAACATTGATGTGAGAGAGACACATCGATGGGTTGCCTCCTGCACACTCCCCATCAGGACTGAGGATCAAACCTGAGGTACGTGCCCTCGACCTGGAGTCAAACCGTCCACCTGTCGGTCAAATGCTGGTGCTCTAACCACCGGGCTAACCCACCCAGGGCTCCCATGGGATTCCTCACTGATTCGCCACCCCCCTCCCCTGAGCTGGGGGTCAGCACACACGCTCTCCCGGGCTGGCTGGTGCGGGGCTGGGCCTGCGGCCAGACCCTGTGAGTCTGTGCTCTTCCGAGTGGCTCGAGGCTGCAAACCTGCCGGGAGCACAGACCGCTGGCGGGACAGGCGGGAGGCAGCGGGCTGTGTGCCCTGGAGCGGCACTGCCATGCTGGCACACGGGCCCTGCTTAGCCCACCTCGTCTGACGCCACCAAAACCTCCTACAGTGCCAGGGCCTGGGCGGCATGGACAGCCACCCAGGCGTTCACAGGACCAGTGACCGGACGACACAAATATCACGGGAATCGTGTGCTGCGGAGTGAGGCGAAGCTTTATTGAGGACGCGGGCGGTCCGCAAGGTCAGGGTCACCCTCACCCTGGCAGGCGGGAGAGGAAGGCGGGAGTCGGTCGGGGTCTGGAAGCTGAGGGTCCCTGACGGTACAGGGGCGGGCCCGGGGTGAGCTCCGCCTTTGCGGGGGGGCCTCCTGTGCCCGTGCTGGGGGGCTGGGGACCCGCTCAGAGACTCTCCAGGCCGCCAACCACCCTACACGGGCCGCACCTTCATCTCGGCCATCTTGTAGCTGTAGTAGTTTCCCTTCGCTGACCACCAGTAGATGCCGTTCCCAGAGCTCCCGCTCACGAAGTGGCGCCCATTCAGGTCGGACCAGTGGGAGCTGTAGAACCACCAGGCACCCTGGTATTTCTCAGCGTAGTTGGAGGAGGTCCCGTCGTTGTCCTGGTCTTTGGTGGAGAACAGGGAGTTGTTGTGATAGGTCAGGGAGTCACCTGCCAGGGAGAAGCAAGGCCGCTTACACTCAGTGCCAGGAGGTGCCGGCACCAGGTCCGGCCAGAGCTGTCCAGCTGCACGTCTTGCGCTGAAAAGTCCAACGGTGCAGCGCACGCCAGCGAACGCTCGGTCGGCGGATCCCCGGCCTCGGTATCCCCCCTCTGCTCGGTGCCGCCAGCTAACGGGCACTGTGCCCCGTAGAGGGGAGGCCACTGCCCGAGACGTCCAGGTCCCTCGGGCACCATGGGAGGGACGTGCGCCTTGAGCGGTGCTACCCGGGCATCCTGTCCACCTGCACTAATGCGGGCGGTCAGGAGGGAGACGCTCAGGTCCTGCACTTTGTACCCTGTGTCACCCCATCGTCATGGGCGCATCCAGGTGGAGGCTGGTTACCCCAACGTGTGGATGGAGGAACGTGGTGAGGACAAGGCCCCGCACAGGCCCCAGACACAGAGCCAGGACCCCACCCAGACGCTCTCCACTGCCCACCCCCACTGCCAACCTCCCACTCCCCACGCCAACAGATCACTCGCACTGCCCTCCCATATGGCCCACCTCCACTGCCACCACTACTGCCCACCCCCACTGCCCTCCCTCTACTGCCCACCCCTGACTCCCACCACCCATCATGCGGCTGACACTCACCGGCGGTGCCCCCGGCAAAGGCCCCCAGGACCAGCTGGTACTTCTCGGCCTCGCTCCCCACCCTGAACGACTGGTACTTGGCAAAGTAGCGCTTGCCCTGGAAGTCCACCAGGTCCACACGGAGCTCATTGGTGCCTGTGGGGGGCAGGGCCTCAGTCCTGAGAGCAAGGACCCTGAGCTGCCAGGATGTGGGTGACGCTCAGAGGACCTGCACTGGGCACCCAGGACGACCTCGAGGTCCCCCAGAAAGTCCTGGTTGCTGAGAGGTGGGGTCACGTGCTCCCACAGTCCGAACCAAACCTCAGCCCTCCTTCCAGCCTCAGAGAGAAGAGGCCCTAGGCGTTCCCGGGTTGGGGGGGTAACCACAGATTGTAGGAAGTGGCCGTCTCCCGTGTGTGTTCAGGGACGGGGCTCGGTGGGCGGCGAAGGCAGGGCTGGGTGCTGGGCCCGACCCCGACGAGGGCCTCCATGTCCCCCCAGGTTGGCCTCTGAGATGCCAGCGGCCATGACCGGAGGAGGTCTGTACCCCAAACCCACTTCCTTTGGCCCTGACGCCCCCCCTCCCGCTGGGACCTTCCTGTCCTCAGAGGCGGCAGGTGTGGGGCGGAGGAGCGGGCTCCGTCCAGGCGGCCCAGGTCGAAGGTCGGGGTGGTGGGTTTTGGGTCCCCACCCCAAGGCCGAGGCCCGGGCCCTACCATTGGCGGTCAGGGCGTGGATGTGGTCGTTGCCCAGCCAGAACTCGCCCAGCTGGCTGCCAAAGCCCTGCTGGTAGGCGGCCCAGTCAAGGTAGAAGTCCATGGAGCCGTCCACCCTGCGCTGGATCACCTGGGGGAGGGGAGACGGCGCTGCAGACCAACATGGCCCAGCCCACAGCCCGGACCCTGGGCAGGCAGACGGGTACCCACGTGGGACCGAGGAGGACGTGGCAGCTGGGAGAGGGGAGGCCACGGCCCTGAGCCCACACCTGGAGGCACGGGGCTTCCTCGGGCCAGGCCCACGGTCGGGTTCACCCACCCCGTCGGGTTCTCTGCGTCCCCTGGGAAGGGGCAGCTCCGGACACAGGGGCCTGGACAGTGACAAGGGCCCGGAGCGCGGGTCCTCGGGGTGGAGCCTGGTCTGCGAAGCCCGGGCACGGCAGCCTCCCCCCGAGGACCGCATCGCCCTCCCGACGCCGGAACTCACGGTCCAGCCCCCGCCGTCCGTGTGCATGTCGCACAGCACGGTCAGCGGCCGGCAGCCGGGCAGGTAGATGGTGTGCCAGCCGCTCAGGGTGTGGCCCCTGGTGCGCAGCTCCCTGCAGCTCCGAGGTCCTGGGAAGGGAAGCGGCACATGGAGGCCCCCGGGGCGGGAGGGAGGGCGGGACAGTGGGGTCTGCGTGGGCAGGAGGCTCCAGGGCTGGACAGAGACCCCACCAGGGCCACCAGCTGTGACGGACAGGCCCCATGTGCCAGGCCCTCCCTCCAGGGCGCCCCCACCTGTTCCCGGGCACCGGACCTTTGGGGTTCTAATATTTTGGGGGCAAGAGACTAGGACTGTCATTGGGGTCCCTAAGGCTGGAGAGGAGAGCTGGGGCTGAGTACTGTCCCATGTGATTGGCCAGCGGTGAGGCAGGGGGCGAGGCTGAGTGCTGTCGCATGTGATTGGCCAGCGGTGATGCAGGGGCGGGGCTGAGTGCTGTCGCATGTGATTGGCCAGCGGTGAGGCAGGGGCGGGGCTGAGTGCTGTCCCATGTGATTGGCCAGCAGTGAGGCAGGGGCGGGGCCTCTGGGCCTGCAGGCTGATGGGCTGCATGGGGGAGCCCAGGCCAATGCTCCCTGCAGGGAGGGCCTGGCACACCCGCCACCTCGGGCCAAACTGAGCACCGGACCCCGGCTGGTCGCCCACCTGTGTCACATCGCTCAGCTTCCCACGACGCTCCTGGGGGAGAGGAAACACCGTGAGAGGCGGGACGGTCAAGCCCTGGTCCCTCCGCACCAGGAGGACATGGACGCCCTTCTAGATGCTTCCATAGGAGGCTGGTCCCCCAGCAAGGCCCAGCCTGCCCCTGGGGAGGCCCCTGGCTGTGCTCCCGGGAGGCGGAGTCTGAGCCTGAGCTGCCTCCTGGGCCCAGGGCAGCCTCGGGGACACGGGGAGAGCGGGCTGCTCGGTGGGGAGGGCAGCGAAGGGGCGTCTGCACCTCGGACCACAGTGGGGTGAGCCTTTGGGAGGGAGACTGTCTCGGGTCCAGGGAGGGGTCACCAGGGTGTGCACGTCCGGGCCCTTCTCTGACTTCCTGAACTTTGTGCAGGGAACGTGGAGAAGGTTTCTGTGTCATCGACTCTGCACCCGCACGTGGAGCTTGTACATGTGTGAGGGTCACACGCGTGTCATGGGTAGTTCAGGGCCCATGTTCCACATCTGCTCATCGTCTGTGACCACAGCTTGGCTCACAGCCTCTGGCCGACGTTGTGTTTTAATCGTTGTCCAACTTCCTGGAGCCCCAGGCAGAGACCCGGGAGGACAGGGCCGACCCTGCTCAGGGGTCCGAGGCCGGGACGGGAGGGATGGGCTGCACAGGCTCGGGGAGGAGTGTGGTCCCCATCCCGCCCTCCACACCCTCCCGCAGAGGGAAGGGCCTGCTCTCCACCCAGCCCCTGCTCCACACCCTGGGAACCCCCTTGTGTTCAGGGTCCCGGAAGCCACCCCTGGGGAGGGTGGGAGGGCCTCACCTTTCTCTCCACGAGCGCCCTTCTCCCCTCGGTCTCCTGCAGAGAGAGGAGGGTCAGCACAGGCTCGAGGACAGGACAGGCTCATGCCAGACCCCGTCAGCCAGAGGACTCGCCTGTCCCCCACCCCCCTCCTGGGGCTGACAGAGCCCAGGGCGGGGACAGGTCATGGGGCAAGTTAGCCGGGTCTCCTTTCTGTGCCGGGTCAGTGCTGGGCCGGGGTCGGAATCCGCCCTGGGCCCCCTGGGTGCTCTGGACACAGACCCAGACCCAGGCCCTGGGTGAGGGAGCACCCTGTTGGGGGCAGAGTTAGGATTTGGGTTAGCGTTAGGGACAAGGTTAGAGTGAGGGTTAGCAGTGGTTGGCAAACTCATCAGTCAACAGAGCCAGATATCAACAGTACAACCATTGAAATTTCTTTTGAGAGCCAAATTTTTTAAACTTAAACTATATAGGGAGGTACATTGTTATAAACTTAATTAGGGTCCTCCTAAGGCTTAGGAAGAGCCACACTCAAGGGGCCAAAGAGCAGCAGTTTGCCAACCACAGGCGTTAGGGAATATGGGTAAGTTTGGGGATAAGGATAAGGATAGGGTTAGGGTTAGGTTTAGGGATAAAGACAGTGTTGGGTTTAGTGTTAGGATTAGGGTTAGGGTGATGTTTAGCGAAAGAGATAAGGATAGAGTTTGGGTTAGGGGTAAGGTTATGATTAGGGTTAAGGATAAGAATAGAGTTAGGGTTAGGGTTAGGAATTTAGAATAGGATTAGCTTTTGGGATGAGGATAGAGTTAGGGTTAGGTATAAGGATAGGGTTAGGGTTATGGTTATTGATAAGGATAGAGTTAGGGTTAGGGTTTGGGATTAGTATAGGTTAGGTATAAGGATAAGGTTAGGTTTAGGGATAGGCCTATGTTCGTATTAGGGTTATGGTCCAGGATAAGGATAAGTATGGATATTTTAGGTTAGGATAAAGTTAGGGTTAGAGTTAG
>NW_005874825.1:0-14136 GCF_000147115.1 Myotis lucifugus
TCTTTCCAAGGTGTGCCTCTTTAAAGTTTTCGTGAAGACCGAAGTTTTAAAAAAATATATATTTTTTGTTTTTTTTAAAGAGGCACAGCCCGACAGACCCTCCTCCAGGTCGCCTGCCGCGCGGGCCGCGAGAGAGAGAGAGAGAGAAAGAGAGAGAGAAAGAAAGAGAGAGAGAGAGAGAGTGAGAGAGAGAGAGAGAGAGAAAGAGAGAGAAAGAGAGAGAGAGAGAGAGAGAGAGAGAGAGACCTCAATGATGAGAGAATCATTGATCAGCTGCTTCCTGCATGTAACCTAGTGGGGATTGAGCCTGCATCCAGGCCTGTGCCCTAACCCGGAATCCAACTGTGACCTCTTGGTTCATACGTCAATTCTTAGTCTCTAAACTACACCGGCAGGCTGGACTGTTTTTTTGTGGGTTTTTTTTTTTTGTCTATTTTTAATATTCAGCAGGAGATATTTTTCCTATTGATTTTTAGTGAGGGTGGAAGGGAGGAAGAGAGTGGGATAAAAGGGGGAGAGAGAGAGAGAGAGAGAGAGAGAGAGAGAGAGAGATCAATGTGAGGGAGACATATCAATTGGTTGATTGGTTGCCTCCTGCACACCACAAAGCCATCATTAAAATCAAACTGTCTATAACCTCAAAAAGCTGTATCATGTCCCTTTCATAATTCTTCCTTCCCATTCGTCCTTGCCTTCCCCAATTCCTGTGCAAACACTGATCTGCTTTGTGTTACTATAGGTTAGTTTGCATTTTCTAGAATTTTATATAAATGAAATTGTATAGTATCTACTCTTTTCTAATTGGCCTCCTTTATTCAGCTGATTCTTTTAAGACTAGAGGCCCAGTGCATGAAAATTGTGCAATGGGGGGAGGGGGGGCGGGGGAGTGTCTCTCAGCCCAGATCTTGGTGGATGCCCAGTGACAGCTCCCTATAGGTAGTGGGCCTAAGCTAGCTCTTGAACATCCTTAGCATTGCCTTGGAGGCAGGAGTGGCTCTCGCCACCACCACCACCACCGCTGTGCTCACCAGCCATGAGCCCAGCTTTCTGGCTGAGAGGCATTCTCTCTGTGGGAGTGCACTGATCACCAAGGGGAAGCTCCTGTATTGAGCGTCTACCCCCTGGTGGTCAGTGCACATCATAGCAACTGGTCGTTCTGCAGTTTGGTCGATTTGGATATTAGTCTTTTATTATATAGGTTTAGTTTAGTCTATGTTGTTTTGCCTATCAATGTGTTTTTATTGCTGAATAGTATTCCATTAAAAATGGATATATCAGTATTTTTTAACATTGATGGCTATTTGAGTTGTTCCAATTTTTGACTATTACAAATAAAGCTATTGTGAATATTTATGTACAAGTCTGTTTATGGAAATATACTTCAATTTCTCTTGATAAGTGCCTGAAATTGGAATGGCTATGTCATACAGTCGGTGCATGTTTAAGTTTTTAAAAAAAACTATTTTCCAAGTAACTCCTTTGTCACTAATATAATTCTGTATGTTTCCATTTATAGTATCTTACCTAACCGTTTGGCCTGCTGCCTCTGCCAATTTAAAAACAATATTGAGGCTGTTGCCAAGATGGTCAAACTGAATTGTGAGACCGAATGTGTGACCGACACACCTTGTGGTGAGTCTCAATTGCCTGATGATAAACTTTTTAATTTTTATTTTGTTTTCATTTTTTATTTGTAATCAATGACAATACATTTTTAGGCAAATAAAGTAACTGTATTATTTTTATTCATTTACTCAGAGTTCAACTCTAAAATTTTAAGAACTTCTCTTTGCTAAAAGTCAGATGAAGGAAAGGGTATTTCCATTAATGGCCACATCGTGTGTTGTGCTCTCTGCTGGGTGCTTTGCTTCCAAATGAGAACTTGTTCATTAGTGTGTCACAGTTTGTAAACTCTTTTGTATGCATTAGGTTTCAATTTCCCTTTGCAGTGTACACAGATATTGATACATTTTTATTTTGTTTTTGCAAGTTTATGAAAAGAGTACAAATGATGCTGTTTTATGTAAGTTTTATTTGGAACCTGAGAGTTTTTGGATCCATCACCAGAAGCTGCTACCCAGCCCTTCTAAGGCATGGGAGGGCTCTTTCTTTTTAGATGTGCAACTCTGACCTTGCTCTGAAGCACAAGGTGTTCTATCCACCGAACAGTCGTGTGCTTTTAAGTATTTTTCTACACGTTAGGTTTATTGGCAGCTACTTGATAACTTCCCAAATGTGCTTTCATGCCCAGATAGCTTAAATACAAGTTTCTATCAGTGATCTGTGCTACTGATATAGAGTCAGTGTTGCTTATTTTTCAAAACAATGTTTTGACCAATGATATTACTCCCTTCTGCACCAACAGTGGGCAGAACAGGCATTTTCATCTCCTTTTAAGGAGAGTGAAAACAAGACCAGAAAGGGCTGACAGCTGTCACCTCGTGCCCAGGTCTCCAGCTCCCAGTTTGGGGCTCTCCGCAAGCCCATGCTCTTTCCCAGGACGTTACCTCCTTCTCTCACCCTTATCACCACCAGCAATGCTTTTAATTCTTCTGAAAATTCTTGTGTACCAGCTGCACAATGGTACACTGGACCTTCACACAGTCGGAATCTTTGGATGGTTCCCCAAGTACAGCTGAAAATATAAGAAATGACATGAAATGATAGCAAAGTAGGCATCTGACAAAAGTTATTTTTCCCTTATGTATTTTAGAACCCCAAGTATTATTCCATAGAACATTCCACAGTGGTACACAACCTGGCAAGTCTCTTAATGTACATCCCAGATGCCTGCCTAAATCTTAAGCACAGAGCGAGGGTAGACATATTGTTTTTTCTGTATAGAGCCGTCTGTTATGGGGCTGGCATATGTGAAGGCAGGGCCCAAGTGAGGAATCGGTGGGTTAGTGGAGAAGGGTGGGTCCAGATGAGGACGTGTTAGCCATGGGTGTTAATCGTGGTCATCTGTGATGGTAGCAAGAACACAAGCATCCTGAAGAGTGGAGAGAGGAAGGCTCAGGCTCCTTCTGCATCTGAAGCAGGACAGGATGGGTGCGTGAATGTGAGGAGTTCACAGTAGATCTGCAGAGCGTCTAACTGAGTGGGTCTTCCAGCCCTGGCTTTCCTCCAGTAACCGGCAGTTGGCCCTTGGGGACCAATGGAATAATCCTAAATATAGTCACCATATGTCATGCTAGGGAATGCTCTAAGTAAATAATCACTTTAAAAAAAGAGACAGTTTCTCCTTTTGTTTTGTCGACAATCATAGATGTAAGTTGGGGTTTATATTTCTCCTCTACAAATGGCACTCAGATACTTGCTGATTCCCTATATATTGGACTGGGATGTATGGCTGTGGACTGACAAATAGCCATCCCGTGAGTCTTTCAATATCAAATGCCATTTCTTCTTTTTTGACAGATGAAGAACTCATAATAGAAGGACCGCTAATGAACACATTACAGGCCTGGAAGGACACCAGCACTGAGCTGACCATTGAGCCAGAGAGGGCATCCTCAGTCAAAAATAGGGACGCTTCCGCATCCATTATGAGTGAGCAGCTAGACTTAATGATAAAAGTGATGTTAATAGTGCACTAAATTACCAATTGCCTCATTTCTTGGAGGGAAATCTAGAAGATATAGAATCAACTTTATTACCATTCATTAAACTGCCTCTTTCAAATGTACATGATGCAGAAATGTCCCTGAATCATTTGAAAAACAACAGATGAAATCCTTCTCTTAAACCTGAACTTAACCATTCAAGTTTCAAAAATTAACCGAGGAAACTCTTTTCTGGAATAGGCCTTCTGATGAGACTGCTCACTGAGCAGCAGGAAGTAAAGATATCCAACTCAGAGTGGGATGAGGAACAATGGAAAGATGAGAGGATGCAAACCCTCAAGAAGCAGGAAGAGAGGGTGTCTAATGAGGTAAGGACAGGTCCTGAAACACCTGACCTGGGCTTTTAGTCAGTTTAGGACAGTGATGGAGAACCTATGACATGCCTGTCACAGGTGACACACAAACTCATTTTTTTGGTTGATTTTTCTTTGTTGAATGGCATTTAAATATATAAAATACATATCAAAAATATAAATCTTTTTTTTTCTATGGTTGCAAATATCAAAAAATTTCTATATGTGACAGGGCACCAGAGTTAAGTTAGGGTTTTTCAAAATGCTGACACGCTGAGCTCAAAAGGTTCGCCATCACTGATTTAGGACATGCCATGAAAGTACCCAGGTAGGAAGACCAGGAGCACCTCCTCTCAGTCGTGTCTTGATCATGTGACTTTGGCTTAGACAGTGATCTTCCACTTTGCTCATTTAGAGATTTGTGCCACTGTTCCTAGGGTAGATGAGAAGAGGACGTAAATTCTAAAATAAACAAATTGTACAAGAAAATGCTAATGATCAGATTACATAGCATCAGATGTGGTATGTTCTTTAAAAACCTATAAGATTTGGTATATTGCTTAAGAACCATGTGGAAAGGTGGGGTTTTAGAGTAGTAGTTAAGAATAGCTAGCAATTCATTAGAATAGACTAGAGAATAGTTTTTATGCTTTCCATATCTTTGTGGGTTTTTTTTAATGTTGTTGTTGGTGTTCTTGTTCTTGTTCTTATTCTCCTCCCCCTCATTCTCCTCCTCCTCCTCACCCTCCTCCTCCTCTTCTTCCCCTCCCTCTCCACCTTCCCCTCTTCCTCTCCCTCCTCTTCCTCTTCCTCCTCCTCCTTCTAGCTCAGGCAAGAAGTGCCAAGATATAAGAAGGAAATCATCATTGCATCACCTGTGATTGCAGTAACAACGTTTTATTTTGTAGTTTTCTGTCTCCTTGTGGTAAGACAACAGTTAATTCAGATTTCCAATATATAGTCCATCTTTGAGGAGGTTCAGAACCCACAACCTGAAAATCAAAGCCACTGTCCTGTCTACTCCTACTTGATACTCTTCTTTATTCATGAGCACTGAGATATGCTTTATTCTTTTTTTTATTACAAATTATATTCTTGGGATGTCTAAAGGAAGCCCACTCCTAGAAATCTCTGAAAATGAAATCAAGATAACAAGCCATTAGACCATTTTGAAAATATATATTTTTATTGATTTCAGAGAGGAAGGGAGAGGGAGAGAGAGATAGAAACATCAATGATGGGCTGCCTCCTACAAGGCCCTTATTGTGAGCAAGCCCGCAACACAGGCATGTGCCCTTTACTGGAATTGAACCTGGGACCTTTCAGTCCACAGGCCAATGGTCTATCAACTGAGCCATACCAGCCACTAGACTATTTTGAAACTTAAGTTTGATAGGCCAGATTTGATATGATAGCAAAATTTCTTCAACTCAAAATGAACTAGGTTGAGTTGATGTACTCACCAATTACTCTCTTCCTGATTTCTTACTTTGTTGGATAAAATGAGGAGAGATATAGAATCTCCAACCTCACGGAGCTATGTCACCCTAGCAGATGGAACATGGCATAATGATAAAAGTGTGATCTTGTCAATTCTTAAGGTTTACTTAGCAGCTTTCTCCTCCAGTGTGTAAGGCATGGTGTTAGTAGGTTCAGTTAAAACACTGCAACCTAAATCCTGCATCAGGCTTCTCTAAAGCATGTCATGTTAGAGTCACCTGTTCCTAGAGCTTGTCTGTGTCCCTTTTGTTCAATTACATAATGGTGTACTTTCCCTACAGGCAGATTGCTGACATTAAAAGAACGATTTAGTAAGCTGACGATCTTGACTCTACCCCATAAATCCAACATGATATATTTTATTTACCCTTTCAACAGTCATGGCAGCCTTCCATTCCAGCCAAAGCCACCCTACACCATAACCTAGCCACACCAGCCCCATTCCCACTTTTTTAAATGCCTTTGCCCATCAAAATTCCCTTATTGTGTTCTCCCTGGGGAAGTCCGGTGAATATCTCAAAAGCCAGCTCAGGTTCATCTTTCTTCATGAAGCTTTCCCAGAGTCTTCCAGCCATGCTGTTCCTAGTTTTTTTGTGAGCTGTGTCACTATTTTTCTTTGAGGTAATAGTAAGGCAGTTCCCTCCCCTGAGAACTTAAAAATGTGGTAAACCATTTTTTAAAATGTGCCTCCCCAAGAGAGAAATACCTAGGTGAACACATCATGGAGCAGAGCAGAGATGTGTAAAGACCAAGTGGCTTCAGACCTATATGTTCCTAAGACTTTTGAAATATCACATTTTAATATTCTAATCTGTGGAAGAAAATGAAAAATGGGAATAGAAAAGCCACCTAATTATTTGAGAGGGAAAATAATAGCAGATTTATATTCTCATCTTAAACAAACATATTTACAAAATGTAAAAAAAAAAATAGAACCTGTATAAGTACTAGAAGAAAACAGAAGCAATATATTTATAATCTGGTGGTGGGAAACAGCTTTTTGAGCCTGATACCACAGGCAGAAATTTGATAGATTTGACCACTTTGTCTGTGACACCATTAGCAAACTTAGCACTGGTTGATGCCAAGCACAGGATGAAGATTTTTCCATATACATGAGTGATTCAGTCCCCACAATCCTGTGAGGAAGATAGTACCACCTTCTCCCATAGATGGAGATGGACTTAAGCTCCCAGTGGCAAAGGCAAAAGCAGGACCCTGTTCTGCCTGACTGCGAAGTCTGTGCTTCCTACTCCACTGTTCTGTCTCCTTAAAGACAAAAACACAGGCCATGGCCGCTGTTTCTCAGTAGTTAGAGCATCAGTCCAAGCACCGAAGGGTCCCAGGTTGATTCCAGGACAAGGGCAGGTACCTGGGTAGCAGGGCACCTGCCATGCAGGAAGCAACCAGTTGATGTGCCTCTGTCACATTCCTATTTCTCTGTCTCTTTTTTCCCTCCTGCCCCCTCCTTCCCACACTCTCTGAAAAACAATGGAAAAAATATCCTTAGGTGAGGATTAACAACAACAAAAAAGAACACTGGGGAATATTTGAAACATTGAAATTCAATGAAAGCCACTAAGGATTAAGTTATTGAATGTAAAAAGAGTTCCATAATTAAACAGGAAGAAGACAATCTAGGGTGGAAGAGGGCAAGGGCTGTGAAGAGTAGGCTGTGTGTAGACAGTCTGTCACCATATCTGTCGATATTCTCTTGGTTTATAGGGTGTGGATTTTATTAGCGAGGTCTTTGTCACCTCACAGTATGAAAGTAGTCTGATATTTTCTTCTAGTCCTTTTTGTAATATTTGGGTTTTTTTTTCTCAAATTAAAAAAAACTATCATTGGTTTTATTTGCTTTTCTTGTGGTTGACTGTTATTCCCCTACATGAAGATCCAATCGTCTTAACATGTTTTATTGAAGATCTCATTCTGTCTTCACTGATCTGAAATTTACCTTTCTGTGGACTGTATTCTGTTGACCCAGTTATCTTTGTTTTGTACCAGTAGAATTTATCAGTAGCAGTATCAATATATATATATATAATGATATAGACATATACATATATCTGTATATATATATATTTATATATCTATATCTATCTATCTATCTATCTATCTATATATGTATATTGCTTTCAGGGAGGAGGGGAGAGGGAGAGAAAGATAGAAACATCAATGATGAGAGAACAATTGATCATCTGCCTCTTGCACATCCCCTGCTAGGGATCAAGGCTGCAACCCGGGAATGTGCCCTTGACCAGAATGGAACCCAGGATGCTTCAGTTTGCAGGCCAATGCTCTATCCACTGAGCCAAACTGGCTAGGGCCTGTGTCACTATATAATTCCTGTTCCATTTTAAACTCCTTTTTGGAAGTTAAACTCCTCCTTTTTTATCTTTTTCATACATTTCATTGCATATTTTCTCTACCAAATGTCAGTTGGTCAGTTTATGTTTAAAACTTATCTTGGAATTTGAATAGGATTACAGTGCATTTGTAGATTAATTTAAGGAGAATTGGCATCTTTACTACCTTCTAGGAACATGGTACCTCACTTTGTGTATTCTTTCTAAAGTCCTTCAGAAGAGTTTTAATGGGTCTTGCACATTTTTTGTTAAGTTTATTCCATTATACATTTTATTGATATTGTAAATGGACTCTTTCATTTTTTTATTAGTTATTTGTGGTATGTAGGAAAGCTGTTGAGATTTGCATGTCTTGATTTAGCCATCTGACTGAATAAAATTTTAATCTATGCTCTTGGGCTTTTTAGGTTGTGCATTATCTCACGTGCAAATATGTTTTGTCTCTTTCCTTCCAGTATTTCATTTTTCCTATTAAATTAATTAGGACCTCCTCAACAATGATGAATAGTATCAGTAATAACAGGCATCCTACTCTTGTTCTTGACCTAAAACAAACCTGCTGTGTAGGTTTCTGGTAGGCACTTTCATTTTCTTTGCTACTTCTAAGAGTTTTTATCAGGAATTATCTGCTGAATGTTATCTGAAACAGCCAATAAAATGCATTGCCAGCTGCATGCAAGATCCTAAGTTAGGACTATGGGAGAGTTAAAGGACTAGACAGAGTTTCTGTCCTCAAAAAATTAATCATCTCACTTAAAAGAGAAGGAATAAAGCTTTAGAGGTCATTTTGCTGAATAATCATGACGTTTTCTTCCAAAATAGATTTTTCGGAGGAAGCTACAGATAAAGGGAAGCTCAAGGTAAATATGGGTCTGGTGATTTTTAAAGTAGAATTTTTTAAGGAGAGGAACTTCCTCTTTCTGTAAGAGGCCAGAGGTGACCTCAGAAAATGGCTAATTATTCACTTGAGTCAGAAAACCCCACAAAATCATGAAAGTCAAGAGATTTAAACCTTTGTGTTCACTTTAAGGACACTGGTGAAAACTACACAGGTCATCAAGGGTATGCATATCTGAAAACCACCAAGCATCTGAAGGATGTCACCTTATAGGAGCAATGTGTGCCATTCTGTCATTACAGTGGTGGAGTTGGTAGGCGTGCTCCAATGGAGGGGCTGGGTGCAGGATTGGGTGCAGGTTGGTGACCCCAAAGAGTGCTGAATTTTTGCTGCTGTTAACGTAAAAAAACCATTGTAAAGAATTTTTTTGAGTTTATTTGAGCCAAACTGTCAACATATGCTGGGAAGTAGAACCTCTAGGAATTGAGGTAATGCTCCAAAGAATGGCGGGTTACATCTGTATTTATACATTGCAATCAAAGGAAAGGGATGTAGGTGGATTACATGAAATCCACTGGTGATAGATTAAGGAGGTGGGATAAAGCAAAGCAGGAAAACCTCTGGGATAGGAGAAAAAGTGAAATGATGGACATGTGCTGCTTTTACATAGATGGATACAGGACAGTTCAACATAATTAACAGTTGACGATTAACTTGATAACATAACAATGAGGGAATGTCTTGGTGCTATTTGTTGCACCCTGAAAGGTCCAGAAAAAAGAGGAATTTACAAGTTACCCAGACATTTCACAGATATGTTATCTTAGAGGCAAGAAGACAAATGGGCTCAGTAAAGAGCTAAGTTGATCTTTGTCAGGGAAAACACTGGCCTAGGACATGAGAACCCACTATAACCTGTGTGTAGTTAAATACTTAATTTTCAGACCATCTTTTGTGGTTACCTTAGGTCTCTGAGTCTGCAAGACTGCCATGCAGACCTCCCCTGAGCTTGTCTGGTTAGGTGTGATCCCTTTTGTCCACACTGCACATGCTTAAAAATGCAGTAACACACTGAAAATCCTGCCTATATCCTATGCGAAGCTACATACATAGGTCCCCCAGAGACATTGCAGGGCCATTTTAAACTGTCACAGAGAATTGGAAGCCCAGCATGCAAGGAATCATTTTCAAGGGCCCAGGTGTGTGGTGATTTTGCTCAGGAATATAGACCCAAGTACCCAATTAGTCCGAATAAGACCAGAACTATATGTGTGAGAGACATGGAGAATGGCATGAATCACTAACTGTTGGTATGTATTTTCCTCCAAGCAGCCTTTTCTCCGGATTCACATCTTCGTCTGACATTGATATAGAGGTAAATTTGAGGAGGACAAATTACTGTGGTGGGACAAAGCAGGGGAAATGTAGAGTTCATGTCTCCCCATCTGTTTTCTAGCAACATGGATTTTGGAGCAGGCGGTTGTTTACGCTGAAGCATGTATTTCGCAGGAAGCAAAGCAAAAAGGGGGAGCAGAAGGCACAGGAGCAGGAACCGTTCTTGAAAACGTAAATAATTGGGAACACTTAGAATTCTTATCTAAAACGAGGAAATAATGAATAGTTTAATTGTATCTTTTAAGAGTCAAAGCCTTGACCTTTGTCTTCTTCTTACTCCAGGGAGCGGAGTAAATCTGCTGATTCCTTAAGGAGGATGGACACGTCCGAGTCTGCTTCTGACACAGATGGGGAAACTAGCGCCTGATACCTTCACAGAGCAAGGCCATCTTCTGCCTAATTAAACATGTATTGCAAATGTGTCAGTTCATAGCTACCTCTAGAATTGGTGTAAGGAATGAAAGTGTAAATAGTCAAGTATTTATATGCAAATGAGAAGGGCCATAGGCAAGAAAAGCAGGGCTGAAGCTGGAATCCCTGGGGAAGCCAATACTTCCTCAAGCAGCAGTGTGGTCCAACCAGGTGAAGAGGTCTTCTCTCCCTTGTTTCCCCAATACATTCAGTCCCTGAGAACTGGCAGACACCTCCTCTCCCAGGGGTATAGGGCAGTGGTGGGCAAGCCCTGGCTCGCGTGCCAAACAGAGCACGCCAGTAACATTTGCTGGAACTTGAAACCCTCTCTTATAATCTTCCTGTTAGGTTAGGTGGCTCAGGAGGCGGCGTAAGAAATAAAGAGTCGAGTGAATCAGAAAAGAAAAGGGTTATATCTGCATCCCCGGGAGACCCACGTACCCAAAAGACAGGGCACGTGGATTCACACCAACGGGGGGTGGGGGGCCTTTTTTTATACTGTGGTTGGGTGAGGGGCGGGGACCTGAGCTGAGGTATTTAGCTGAGGAAGTTTCAGCTGCAGAGGGTCAGCAAGGTATTCAGGAAGGAGTCAGTATCTGTGTGGGGGTGGTCAGGGAGAAGCCAGTATCTGTGTCTGGCATGCTGATCTGTGAGAAATTCCAGGGGAAGTCCATTGTCTCATCACATGACTGCATGTATCTGATCCTGGGCTCTCTCAGACCTAACATCCTGGCCTTTTGGTGATAGGGGACGCCGACTCATTCTGGCTACTTCCAGTTGACCAGGGACTTGGGGGGGGGCATTTAAAGGCCAGGGTCAGGTAGAGGCAGGTCGGAGGGGAGCCGAGTGTAGGGATGAAGCAGGAGCTGATTCACAGCCACCCGTGACATCTCCGCAATCCGGGAGTGGATGAACTTGAGGAGGCAGGGGGCTAGGAGAAAAAAGACAGATGAGAATCAGGGGCCCTAACCTGGGTAGGACCCAGGTAGCTAAGGGGCTTTGGAACCAGCTGAAAGGAGAGTTGTCCTGGAAGTGTCCTGCATGTAGTTCTTCATTCAGCTTAGTCAGGGTCTGTACGTTTTACTCCACTACTCTGGTCTCCTTGACGTAGTAGCAGCATTCTTCCTGAAGGAATATGCAGGTTCCTCCTCTTTCTAAGGTGCTCTGGTTCTGTAGGGCTACTTGGGCTGTAGGGCTACTTGGGCTATTGATGTTATGTGTCGCAGTAGGGATGCTAAAGAAGCAGTAGTGGACTCCAGGGCTAACTGGAGCTTGTCATTAAAGTCCTGAGCCATGACGAGACTATTCCTGAGGATACCCCCCCCTCCCCCCCCCCGCAAGGCCTATGGAGGTAGCTATACTCCAGTGACAGGGAGGAAGGTGGCTTAGCGGGCCCGGGGGCTGGATGGAGGGAGCAGCTAGGCGAGCTCCGACTCTCCATACAAGGTTAGTTGGGGAACTACCATGACCACGAAGCAAGGACTGGGGTCAGAGGAGTTTATGCAGTTGCTTAAGATGCCGTTGTACCAAAAGAAGTTACCCAGGCTGGCCTTGGTGTGACTGGATGTGATGTAGTTCTGGGTGCAGTTCCAAGTGACTCGCCCTCCGATTACTGGATTACTGGTCTGGTAACATATCCGTGGGGGCAGGGTGGGCTCTGGAGTTTCAGGTTCACAAAGGGGAATGCCAGCCACAGGAGGCTGACATTCACCTTTCCCTTGGGTTCTTGGAGAAGTCGTGAGTGGGACGGCAGCCAGCAAAGACCTTTGGAGAGAGGTGCATAGAAAGCAGTGGGAGACGTTGGGCAGGGTGTGGGTCTCATTGAGGAATAGTAGGGTGCGTTGAATAAGTTGGAGCCAAGAAGAGAGGACTTCTACTTGGGGGGAGTCAGGCAGCTTCCCTTTAAGGGACTGCTCGGCCTGTAGGATGCTGTTGGAGACCTGGACTTGGGCCTCTTGGGCCAGGTCATATTCCCGGGAGATGTAAATGGTCCCTGAAGGGGTTGAGCTCCAACTACTTAAGTGTAGCTTTCCAACAACACCTGTAACCCATTGCTGGTCTCAGGGATCTCGGATTATGATGTGGAAGGCCCCCTTCTCCCCGATAAAGGAGCCACCCCTGTAGGCATCATTGACAACACAGTCTCTCCAGCGGCAACCCCCATAGGTGTCAACATCTTGATTACACCTGTCTGGGTCCTCTTGGTCATAAGCAAAACAGGCATAGGGTCAGCCACCATTGTATACTGACCGGATGTCGACAGTCACCCTGATCCCTGTCTGGCCTCTGACCAGGGGGAAATCCTGAGATCCTACCTGCTGGGTGACTTGTTTGCCGTTCTGGTGGTAGGTTTCATGGACCTTGAACCTCCACACATAAGCAGGTAGGGGTTGGTGTAGGTTACTCAGGGCCAGGAGGAGGAGGAGGAGGAGGGGGTGGGCGGCTAAGGCGGACTTTAGTGGGGCCCAACACCTCACATTTACAGAAGTCATGCTGCTCCGGAGTCCTCTTGAGCCTGGAGAGGTGGTGCCACGATGGGTCACCGAGCAGCTTGGCTGCGGTGGGTGTTGTAAGGATCACGATGTGAGGTCCCGTCCACCTAGGCTCCAAGGCTTGTGGATGTAGGTTCCCAGGGGAGGAGGATCAGTAAGGAGACGGTGGTTGAGCAAGAAGGGTCTCCCATATAGGAGTTCAAAAGGACTTAAGAAGGCGGGGCTCCTTGGTGTAGCAGAGTTTGGTCAGGGCCATGGGCAGGAGGTCTGGCCAGGAGCTGTGAATTTCTAGAGAGAGTTTAGTTAGATGGTCCAATTCGTTGGAGTTGAATGGCTATGATGAGGGTTTGAGCCAGTGGCAGACAAATCCAGCAGGATGTAGAAGAGGAGGGATTGATGTTGGAGAGTAGATGGAAAGTTGTGTTATTGAGGGTGGGCATAGGAGTAGGTCCAGGGTTCGTAAATAGAGAGTGACACTAGAGGATTTCCCATCCCAGACAGTAGAATTGATGACTCGCTCATCATACCATGTCCGTTTCACCTGAAAATATAAAAAACCTGAGCAAAATTGGAGGGTCCCTTGCCAGGTAAGAGCCTGTGAGGAATGATGGGTCATCCATCAGGTCCTGGCTGGTGTCGCCGAATCTTCTTCAGGGATGGTGGGAGGCATTTGGTGAGCCTGAGAGAGGTAGGTATTGCAGTGAAAGTGAGAGGACATGTTAGAATGTGCTGTTATCCAAGTGAAAAGAGAAAGGGACAGAGCAGTGGAAGCCAGGGATCTGGAGGTTGGAGAAAAGGCGGGGAGGGAGGGAGCAGGTCGTGCAGCCTGTTTCCAGGCCTCTAGCAGCTTGGATTATAAAACTGCTGCATTTTTTCCTTTGGGAAGGGTGGAGCGGGATGGGGTGAGAAGGCGCTGAGGTCAGAGTAGTTCTCAGTTAAGAAAAGGGGACAGTCGTGGAGGAGATAAGGAGATAAGGTGTTCACAGCGAGACTGAGGTAGGCCACTGAGGTAGGCGAGACTGAGGTCTGGGACAACAGGGCCCCATAAGGGGCCTCGAGGCACAGGACGATCGCCTTCCGTGGAAAAGGCGCCAGGACCACGGAGCCCGAAGCTCAGGCAGAACACAAACAAACCGGGCAAATATCGCCCTCAACCAATGACGCGGTTCGAACTCATCAAGGGAAGATAAATTCTACGCTATAACCCAACGA
>NW_005874826.1:0-14135 GCF_000147115.1 Myotis lucifugus
AAGTTGACACTTTCCCTCCCGGAGTGGGTGTCTCTGGCCATTTTGAGTTTTCTCTGTAAAAGCCCTTTTTGTTTATAAGGAGGTGCTGTGAATCAGGGCAGGAGTCAAGGTTGTAGGGGGGTATTTTCAGGATACTTGGTGCTTTTGGATTTTTGAAGAGAGAGAAAAGAGTGAACGTGTGCTGAGTGTTACTGGGTTCCAGGAACTGTGCCCGGATTAAAATATTACCTCATTTAAATGGCACAATAGCCCTTGGAGGAAGAAACTCATCTCCTCTTTACAACTGAGGAGGCTGAGGTTCTGAGCCAATATGGTAGACTCGTGGGTCAAGATCAGCAGCCAAGCCCATGACCTTTGCACTCGACCACACCCCATCATCATAAATCTTTGAGATACTCATGCTTATCTGAAAGGTCAACCAAGACCCGAAATCAAAGTCCAAACATTTAAGACACTTCACTGATTCCAGTGGTTTTGATGGAACTTGATTTTCCCAAAGTGGGTCTTACTCTTGGCAAGCCACCCCCCCTCTCTTTCCCTCATCAAAAACATTCATTGAGCAAGGACGATAATGAGCGCGATTATCATCACACTTAAATAATTGTATTGATTTATGCAGTAATTTGCAATTAATAACTTCTGATTAGAGCTGTCACACACGTCATTTGGTCTACAACGGAGCCCTGTATAACCCCTTGAAGCTAAGATCCTATTGTCCTAGGATGATTCCAGCTCCAACAGCTCATCCTGCTGTTCAAGCGGAATCATCGGTAGTTCCATCTTCCAGGCTCAGAAATGTTCTTGTTTGGATGACAGTAGGTATGGCCACTCTGTGCTGGGGACACATCTAGCCTTGGCTGCCGAGCAAGGCTTTCACTACGCATCCACCCCATGACCTTTGGGGAGATTTCTCTAATTTCTGTTACTTTTCTGATCAATTCCTCATGACTGGCCAATTAAGCATTCTCTACATATTACAGTTACATTTTTAAAATATTGATAGCGCCCTGTCCTGCATGCTTTGTATCTTCTGTAATAGGGATGGAGGGTGCTCAATAAATATCTATTGAACTAATAGGCAACAGAATGAGTTGGAAAGAACATTACCCTTTTCTTCTTCCCCCATCAGGCCTATTCCAATGCTTTTCATCTTTGAGGACCCAGCTGTGACGCCATTTCTGCAGGAGGCGTTCTGTAGTCCCCAGGTTACCAATTCCACTCTGCCTCTATCTGTTTAGGTACCTACCCCAAAGTGTGATTTTACTGCATTGCGAGTGGTCGCTCCCAGTGCCCGGCACATAATGGTGCTCATGTACAGCATGAATGGGTGAACGATGCCTTCTTGAAGCATCTACTTCTTCACTGTGGTTTTTCTAATAAGCTGGGCACCTCGGGGAACTCTCAGACGGAGGCAGCATTCAATTTCCTGTAACAGTCATTTTAAATGACAATAATTTTATTAAAACATTCCATGTAAATCCTGGCAGGTAGTAAACTGTACTAATTATTTCACTCGCAGGAGCTGGCTGGAGCTGTACATGCTAATAGTGTTTCCTCACCTGAAACTCAGGTAGACATTTGGCGAGTCACCTTCCAGTTTTAGGTCAGTGGCAAGTGCTCCAGGGCAACCAGGACGTGAAAGGCTCCGTGAAGCAGTGGTTGTGGGGGCTGGGGGCATGGCCTTTGGATGGAGAGCTACGCATTCGTTATCTATTGCTGCGTAACCAACGATCCCCCAGCTTCGCAGCTGGAAGCAACATACATTTATGACCTGCCAGTGCTGTGGGTCGGGATGCCATGTGGCTTACCTGGTGCCTCTGATTCAGGGTCGCTCACAAAGCTGAAAGCAAGGTGTCGCCTGGGATCACCGTAGCTTCAAGGTGGGATTGGAGAGAATCCGGTTCCGAGCTCACTCACATGGCTGTTGGCAAGAGTCAGTTTCTCACAGGCTGGTGGGTCGAGAGCATCAGATGGGGCCTTGATTCTCAATGTACATCCTAAGGAGCATCCCCCCCACCCCCCACGAACCTTCCGGTTGAGAATAGGATCATAGTTTCAAACTCACCTTCTCACTGGCTATTGGTCAGAGACATTGGTTCCTCACCACATGGGTCTCTCCTGCTCACTAAGGCAGCTTGCTTCCCTCTGTCTGAGGAGAGAGAGAGAATATGCAAGACAGAAGCCTCAGTCTTGTAAGCAAATCCCGAAGTGATATCCCATTGATTCCGCCACATTTTTATTCATGAGCAGTGAGTCAGTAAGTCCAGCCCACTCTCCAGGCTTGGGCATGCACAGCGTGAATACTAGGAGGTGGGGGTCATTGGAACCACCTTAGAGGCTGTCAGCCATGACATGCCTGGGTCCAAACTCCAGCTCTTTCTTTTAATCTCTGAAGGTCTTTAAAGATGCCACCTAACTCTCCTTAGGATCAAATTCTTCATCAACCCAGTGCTGTCCATTTTAGAAGGTGGTTGATAGGATGGAAATGATTTTGGTGAACCACATAACAGGTGCTTGCTAATGGGTCCTTAGAGCTGTTATCAGGCTACTAAACCTTGGCAAATGCTGGGGGGGCTTGCTCCCCAATCTACCTCCTAAGGAACATCAGCTCTCATGGGCCTTTCTGTTGAGAACAGTCTCAGTTTCAAACTCACCTGATAGCGAGTTACTTCTGTGTCTTCTTTTTTCCTCTGGAAGGTGGTTCACGGCAGTGAGGACGGCGTGTCCTGAAGTCCTGAGATGGGGTGGTGGTCACCCTCTTACTGTTCGGATTGCTGGTCAGTTAATATTCACCCCATGTTCCTCCCATGGAGGGCAGTTTACCTTCCCTCCCATTGGATTGGACTTGGGCGGTGACTTGCTTTGCCCAGTGGAATGCTTGTGTGGACAGGACATGAGCTGAGCCTTGAGGTGCGCTTTCTCAGAGGAACTCAGCTTCCGACGCCTCTGCAGTCAACCTGAGCGGGATGAGTCCTGAGTAGCCCACTGGCCCCAGAAGGGAGAGGAACACTTGGAGCAGATCCACTCGGCCAGGCCCAGACCCGCGACTCGAGTGGATCTACCCTGCTGACCCGCTGACCCGCAGACCCACACGTGTGAAAAGTGATTTTGGCGTGCACGCCTGAGCTTTGGGCTGGGCTGGTGTGGCTTCTGGAGCTGAAGGTGGCTCAGGGAGGCTTGGGTGGAAATAGACATTTGAAAAGTGGTCAAGACGTAGCTGAAGAGAAGCAGGGCCGCATCCCCTTGGGCCTGGAGGGTCAGAGTGAAGGTTTGGGTATTTCCTCTCAATGCGCTGGGAAGCAGCAGGGAACGGCATGTGGAGAACACCCTGCAGAAGGGTGAGCATTCCTCTCCCAGAAACCCACACCTGTATGAGCGTCGCCTCTGCGTGGTGAGCATCCCCATCCCTTTGTCTTCTGCTCCAGGTTCTAGCTCCAGGTTCTGCACATGGACCTCAAATGCTTATTTCCTATAAAGCCCCATGTAGGTGTGTTACCACTCTCTTCCCTTCGTTCCCATCAACTTTGTCCTTTTTAAAAAAATCCTCACCCAAGGATATGTTTATTGACAAGGGAGAGAGAGAGAGAGAGAGAGAGAGAGAGAGAGAGAGAGAAAGAGAGAGAGAGAGAGAAACACTGAACATTGAGTAGCCTCCTGTATGCACCTCAACTGGGATCAAACTCACAACCTAGGCATGTGGCCTGGCCAGGAATTGACCCTCCCTGCTTTGTTGTATGGGGCAATCAATGCTCCAACCAACTGAGCCACCCAGCCAGGGCTCTTCTTTCTTCCTTTCTTTTTGGGCAGGACCTGCCACCCAGTGCAACCTTGCTTTAGGTCTGTCTCTGTCCCAGCGTGGGACGCCCTGAGGGCAGGGAATGTGACTGGGTCCTCATGCAGATGCGTCTCCGTGTCCACAGCCCTCTGCCTCCCTGAGGGGGCCTCACTCAATATTTCTTTAGTGAATGAGTGAGCAGTCTCGCTGGCCTTTGTGGTTAATTATCACACAGCAGATAATTCAACCTGCCTGTCTCCAGCTTCCCCACCTGCAAAAGAGGAATAATAGTGGGCCCCCTTCCTGGGTTGTGACGAGGATTAAACAGGCTAGTATGGGTTGAGCCGTGCCTGGTAATTAGCAGGCATTCAAAAATGTTAGATCTAACGTGTTGGGAAGCCTGCTAATAAAAGTCCCGCAGGGACTGTGTCCTTTAACTCTGCGGATACCTCCCGAGTCAGCTGTCATTAATGTTTCCAGTGTTTTATTTACATTTATTATCATCAGCCGAGGGGACTGAGCATTAAAAAGGTGGAATTACTGGCCGAAGACACTGTCGCTGAACCAGGACTTGAACCCATGTCTGTTTGCACTCAAAGATGAACTTTTTGGCCACTGCATTGTCCTGTCTCATGACAGGCAGCCATCTTCAAAGCACTCACCTATCCAGGGAGATGCACTTTCTGCAACCTTGGCAAAGGCCTAGCCAGGGCCTGGGCCTGGGTACCTCCCAGCCAGGGCCTGGGTACCTGGGTCTGGCTCTCAGCACATTGGCTCCAGGTCCACTCCCAGTAGATAGTTTATCTTTGCACCTGCTAATCCGCTCCTCTGGCCCCAGAATATGTACAGGGTGTGGTGGTGTTTTTTTCGAATCTGAAATTGCGATACGTAATATAGTAATAGTCTTCGTTAATGCAAACCTTACTCTCCTTTTCCTCCTTCAGAGAATTCATCTTGAATTGTGCTCGTCTTGAATTAGGGGACCCCTTTGGGAATAGGCCTACATCCCTTGCAAGAGAGATAATCACCCTACAAATGACTTAACCTGCCTCTCAGGGCTTCCTGTGGAGACCAAAAGCAAGAATGCAAATTAAGTGACTCAAACCAGTGTCCTGTCTGGAGTTCTGAGCTGCACTGGCCAGCCCTCCTGGCCTGTGACTGACGCTCCCTGTTCCCCGTGTTGGTCTTCTCACCCCCTGGTTCTCTCTTCTTGCTGCTTGTGGGTTTCCAGGCTCGCTGTGGGGCTTTCTGTCAGATGCCACCTTGAGGATCCCCCAAAGTTCAATTCACCCCACAAGGCAGGGCCACGTGCACCTGGCTCGACCCCCACATTCTCATCAAGGGGTTACTCTAGAAGCTAGGGATGTGCTCGCCCCTCCATAGGGAACCCCAAGGGGTGCCCTCTGCAATGTGCGTCCATGTGGCTGGTCTGTGACTGCTCTTTTTGGAGCTAGAATTGTGTAGGTTTATGAAAATTTCCTGTCTTGCCCAGCCCCTAAGCCTCTGCAGGATGCCAGTTGGTGATTGCTCCTTTAATCTTTCCCTCTCCCCACCCCTGAATCTAGACTGGATTCCTGACCCACAGAAACCACACTTTTCTTACTAATCTGTTGTTGTCTGTCCTGGGGGGAAGGGAAGGAGCAGGACTTGGTTAGATTGATTTCACAGAAAGCCACTGGGAAGAGCTGCCGAGGGTGATGCTGTCCGCACCTTGGTTTCCATGTGAGGAAGCGAGCCCCAGAGGAAGCGAGCCCCAGAAGGCCAGTGCGCCGCCCAAGGTCCCTGTGTGAGGAATCAGGCTGCAGCACGGAGAGGCGACCCTGCCTTCCCGGGATTCCTGGATTAGGTGACCGGAGGCAGCGCTCTCCACCTGTGGGCCCAGCAGGAGCATCTGCAGACCTTTCCCACGCGTGAGCTTGCTGAGGCCGCACAACACGGTGGTGCTGCAGGTGGGGCGGTCAAGTAGCAGGATGTGTCTTCTCACAGTTCTCTGCTTCTCTAAGGACACCAGTCCCAGGGGATGAAGGCCCACCCTCATGTCCCCATTTTCACTGAATCAGCTCTGTAGAGACCTTTCTCTAAATGTGGTCACATTCTTAGGGACCGGGGATTAGGACTTGAATCTATGAATGGGGAAGATATAATTCAGCCCATAGCTCTTCGCCCTCTGCACTTCCCCCAAATGTATGTCCCTCATTAGTAAGAAAATGCATTTATCCCATCTCCAAAGCCCTAAAATCTTAACCCATCTTAGTCCAAACTCTCATCTAATTATCACTGACGTCAGGCTTGGTGAGAATCCAGTGATAGTTCAGCCTGAGGCAAAATTTCTCTCTCTCAGAGAACCTTTGCAATCAGATACATTTCCGTTTCCCAAACACAATAGTGGGGCAGGCATGGGAGAGACCCTCCCGCTCTGAACAGGAGGAATCAGAAGGAAGAAACGGGTTCCCAGTTCCCATGTCCCACATCCAGCATGTGAAATTCCATTTGATTTTAAGGCTCAAGAAGTATCCGCTTTGGTTCCAGGCTCTGTCTGCTGGGCCCCCCAGGCCCATCTGGGTCCCACCTAGGAGCTCCCGGATGGCGTGTAGCCATTTCCCGCCATCGTCCTGGCCAACGCCTGCTGTTTTCCTGAGAACTCACCTGGTGCCACAAGGAGCTCACACACGTCAACTAATCCAGTTCTCTCTCAGCACAGACCTAAGAGGCCAGCTCGGTGGTGGCTGAGCAACTCCATCACACGGAGGAGGAAGGGAAGACACAGGGAGGTGTGTCCCTTGTCCAGGACCACAGGCTCTTCAGTGCTGTTGCTGGGATCCGATCCAGGCAGCTGACCCCAGAGCCTTTGCCCAGCCAGACCTTAGCCTCCCAGGTGGGGCTCACCAGCCTTTGGTCACCTCTGACCTGCAGCGTCAGGGCCAGGTGCTTATCTGTTTATGTGTTAACTAGAGGCCCGATGCAAGAAATTTGTGCAAGAGTAAGCCTTCCTTCTCCAGCTGCTGGCACCAGCTTCCCTCTGGCACCCGGGACCCAGGCTTCCCTCCAGCCACTGGCAGGCACCTGGGACCCGGGCTTCGTCCAGAAGGTCGTCCGGAAGGATGTCCAGTCTAATTATCATATTACACTTTTATTATTATAGATTTCTCCACCCCCAGAGGGAGTTAGATGAGTGAGAAATCCTTGCCTTAACTTTCTCTGTGTTCCCATGTCTGGCACACACTACGCTCAATAAATATTTATTGGTGATGAGAGAAGGGGAGGGGATTGCGAACAAAACAGACCTATTTAACTCAAAATCACCTTAGAAGGGCCCCATGTGACAGGATTGGATGGCCTCAGCCCTCCCAGGAGCCCCTGGAAACTTCCTTCCATTCGGAATAGACCTCTTTGCTTTGCTTTGCAGAAAGTGCTCCCATTCAGCCGACAATTAGTGTGTCTGTAAGTGGAACCTACTCCAGAAGGAACAGAAAGCCTCAGAGGTTGTATCATGTCATTTATAAGTCTGGTGACCCGCTGCCCTGCTGTGATTCACGGAGCCAAAATAAATGATTTGCTGAAAAAAAAAATTAACAATCCTTCCGCCGGTAGAACCTCTTAATTCCTGCTACGCGTGTCAGCATATTATGACTGGAAGCCGTCAGCTTCCAATGACTACCGTTTCCTGTCTCAGGCGCTCCACGCTGCGTGTGAGAGCTATAGGTTGGCACTGATTCTGCAGCGAAGTTTCCCCCTCCGCTGGTAAATTTAACTCTTTCTTTCCTTGCTATAAATATATGTTAATGCCCATGCTTCCATGAACGCCCCGAATACCCTGACCTGCCTGCCTCAATACACGGGGAAAAATCCACCCATGGTGGTACTTTTTCTCCCAAAGCCGCTGTCCATTTTACGGGGTGTAATGTGTTTCGACAACTGACAGATTGGGTGCAAAATTATTTTTACTTGGCAGAGTGCATCAAGCGCCGATTCTTTTACATAAAGAACGTTAGCACCATGTTTTAACAAAGCAAACTACATTGCGTACTCTTTGTGTGGATAAACAACCTGGCCACTGGGTAGAACCTGTTGACATGCTATTCAATAAGTGGACATGCTGCAGCCATCGTGTGCGCTTGCCTGGGATCCTGCAGCAAATAGGAGTTATCGATCCCACAGTGACGACACGTGTTTGTGAGACGTGGCGTGGCGAGCAGGGAAACCGAGTTCCATCGACAGGGTGAATAGATCAGTGGCAAAATGTATGCTACCCGTGCCCATCAAATCACGAATAAAAGCCTCGGAGCCGCTGGAGCGGCCGCGTGGAATGACTCATCCTTTCCCTGGTAAAAAGCCTTTCGCTGGAGACCGACCGAAGAATTTTAAATCTCTCATTAGCTGTAAGTCCTTGCTCCAAGTGTCCCTAAATGGGATTAAACCTGGGCCGCTCAGGTTTCCTGAAAGGCCTTCCCCTTCCATCCGCTTCGTGACAGAGATGGCGGCTCAGGCTGTGTTTCCAGGAGAAAGGGGTGGGTTTGCCTCGAATCTCTGCCCAAGATGCTAGCGCAGGGGTCCTCAAACTACGGCCCGTGGGCCACATGCAAATACAAATATTGTATTTGTTCCCGTTTTGTTTTTTTACTTCAAAATAAGATATGTACAGTGTGCATAGGAATTTGTTCATAGTTTTTTTTTTTTAAACTATAGTCTGGCCCTCCAACGGTCTGAGGGACAGTGAACTGGCCCCCTGTTTAAAAAGTTTGAGGACCCCTGTGCTAGCGTCTCATCCCTAGGGGTCAGCTTCTATGCCCTGATGACTTATTTCATCTCTTGTGGAAAGATCTGGCTTGGGGACAAGCGCGTCCGAGTGGACTTGGTGACCGTGCTGGAACCTCCATGCCGGGAGGGGACTCTGGTTCCAGAGGAGACTGGACACATGCCCCCTCCCCTATTCCAGGGGTTACTTTCCACCCCTTGCACCCATTGACTGTGCAGAGCAATTGGGGCTGGCGCTAGCATTGGGTGCAAGCGGGGCTGACACCATCAGCGGGACGAGTGGCAGCTGCTGCCCCAACCGCCCCTCAGGAGCAGGGGGAGGTGGAGAAGACCTCAGGGGTGATCGGGGCTGGCAGCCACCACTTGCACCTGCTGATGGCACCAAGCTATCAGGGCTGGTGCCAGGTGCCAGCAGCAGGTGCGAGCACCTGGTGGGACCACGGCACGCGGGAGCAAAGAATTTTCAGTAACCACCTGAGGCTCGCCCTGCTCACCTGCTCTACCATCCCACCGTGGCCGATGCCCGCCATGTTCCACGCTTTGCTTCCTGCTGCTGATGCCCACCATGTTCCACACACGCCCCCTAGTGGTCAGCGCACATCATAGCGACCGGTTGTTTGATTATTCCACCCTTCGATCTATTTGCATAATTAGGGTTTTATATATGTACTAGAGGCCTGTTGCATGAAAAGATTCATGCAATAGGCCTTCCCTCCCCCTGGCTGCCAGCACCGGTTTTCCTCCGGTACCCGGGACCCAGGCCTTCACTCCAGCCGGAGCCGCCTTCAACCCTGCGCTGCTCTGGCCGGAGCCGCCTTCAGTCTTCGCTCCGCTGCTTGGTGCCTACGTATGCAAATTAACCGCCAACTTTGTTGGCGGTTAATTTGCATATCTTGCTGATTAGCCAATGGGAGGCATAGCGAAGGTACGGTCAATTATTATTATTAGATAGGATAGATAATAGAGTCAGTGTAATGTAAGGCATCTTCCTTGCACATTACTTGTTTGAAAATTTCTTAGACGTTTTCACCTAAATCTTCCAAATGAAATTTAAAATCATCCATTTCCCCTGTCCCTGATCCAAAAAAATGAGTATTTTGATTGGAATTGTGTTTAATATTTATATTAATTTGGAAATAATGGGCTTTCTCTTTCAAAGCAGTGGGAGCTGGGATTTTGGAGTAAACTTTAGGGAGTGCTGAGAAATTTCAACATGGGGTTGGGGGCAGCAGCCATGTGAATAATGGACAACTTGGGCAAGAGATGCCTAAAGAGAAGTTTTAAGAAGTTGTGTACTAGAACATAAAACTGCTTTGGCATTTTTAAGGCACAGTAGTAAAGATACTGATTCCTCTCCCCCCCCCCCCCCACATTCTTTCTAGGATGTTGTGTTTCCTCTGAATGTGATGTGTGCTAAGATGGCTCCCAAGGTAATCTGTAATCTGAATTTGTCCTGGGTTGTTTATCTGGCATCTGGTTAATTTATTGAACTGGATTAAAGCTATGGGTATTTTCTTTCAGTTAATTATATAAGATATTCCAGATACATTATCTAATGATTTATAAAATGAATGATTATGAATGATGAATGAGCACATTTCTTCCTCTTTATGACTTGTATAACTTGTATTTATTTTTCCCTCCTCAAGACATTACTGGAATATGCAGAACAATGCTATACGTGACTGGTTGGAGCTGGTGTTCTTGCATTGTCCTGGATGTGGATGGGGAGAGTGGGGGTGCAGGCATTGCATGTGATATTGGCTGCTGTTTAGGACACATAGTCTTTAGAATATTAAGAAAGTATCCCTCTAGACTCTGAATGCTCCAACAGATTTTTCCTTAAGAAATGGGTGTTGAATTTACAGAACTTATTTTGGCATCTGTAAAGATCATATTATGCATATAATTTCTTCCAACATTGGCATCTTAATTCATGGGATACATTAAATTAATAGGCAGGGATACATGAAGCCTTCTTTATATCCCTAGTAAAATACCTAGAATTGCCTCACTGTGCACTTGGATTAATTGAGCTAGTATTGGATGTAGGTACTGCCTGTGGTCTCATAGTAATGTAGATGTCTAGTTTTTGTTTTTGTGCCATCCATTGTCAGCTTTTGTTGTAAGTGGGAAGCAACTTTATAATGTGAATGAAAAATTTTTCCATTATTTTGTATGCTCTGGATAAAATTATATGTAACAATAATTATCTATTTCTTGATGTTATTAAGAACTAGCAAAATTACTTGGCCTAGAGGTCATTTGGGAAGATAATTATGTTAAAAATTCTTTTTCCATGTTTCCCCCAAAGCTATAGGTTTATTAAAGTTTTCAAATTCTTCCTGGATTAATTTTTGTTACTTCAATTTTTCAGAAAATCATGTATCTCAGAATATTTTCAGTTGTCTTTATATGGGGCTGTATATTCTATTTTTTATAATTTTTAAGTCTCATCTGAGATAATATCTAATTTCTCATATCTAATTTTGCATATCCTATATAATAAAGAACTAATATGCTGATTAGACAGGACAGTGGAATGACCTTCCAGAACAACCTTCCTGAAATGACCAGTGGGCGGGGCTGCGGGGCCGTGAGGCAGCTAGGGCTGCAAGGGCCAAGCCCCTTGCATGAATTTTGGGCATCGGGCCTCTAGTTTGTTTAATAAATTTGATTTAATAATGGCCTATTTTATTTTTTTCTAAATCCTAGTTCTTATAATTATTTGTTAATGCTATTATATCAATATATAATTAATTAATATTTGATTTTACTGAATATATTTCTTAGCCTCTTTTACCCTTATATTTATTTTGTTTTTCTTAAAATAGCTTATTTTTAAGTTACATACTTTGTTCAAAACAACTTCTTAATTTTTTTAATTTTAATTTTTCTTACTATACTTACTGAAAGAATTTGGGTTAAACTGCATGCGTTTAGTGTTCAGTGGTTATGATCCACACTCAAACAGTCTTTGTCCTAAACCACAGTCTCTCTGTCCTTGAAGTATTTATTTTGATTAATTACTCAGTCATTTTCAGTATGTCTTCAGATCATATTTTCCAGGGGGAATAGAGTGGTGGTATACTTTCTTGCATGGCTGAATAGCTTTCTTTGTCCTTCACCCTGATCACTTGGCTGGGTATAAAATTACTGAGTTATGCTATTTTCTTCTCAAAACTCATTAGACATTCTCACTTGCCTCTTGATATGAAATATTTTGAAGTCTGACAATAGCCACATTTTAATTTTCTTTTGTAAGTACCTTGTTAACTCTGCCATCAGCCCCCGCACCAAGTTTTTTGGAAAAATTTCCCCAGAGATTCAAAATTCCTTTTGTATATGTTTCTTTAGAGAATGGTTGGTTGGAATAATTTGAGTCTTTTTGAAAAGAAAAACTCAGGTATTTTCAACTCTGAATTTTTCTGTAGCTATTTTCTCAGCCTTTCAGCTCTGCGAATCCTGGTCATGTCCTCTGAAATGCCAGCTTTTCGAGCAGTGAGTTTTTGCTCTCTATTCTCCACATCTTCATCTCCCCTCACATGATTGGTATCTCTTGGCCTTCTCTCTTTATATGAGGGATCGGCAAACTTTGCTGTGAAAGACTAAATTGAAAGTATTTCAGTTATGTAGGCCGTTTACTCTCCGTAGCAACTGCTCTACTCTGCTTTGGAAGCACAAACACTACCATACACAACGGGGGAGCAAATGAGCAGAGCTATGCTCCTTCCAATACAACAGCTGCAAGCTGGATTCCGCCCGTGACTGAGGTTTGCTGCCCTCTCCTCGAAATTCCTGGATGGACTCTTTAATTTATTTCCTGTTTACTGATCCAATTTTCTGCTGTGTAGAACCTGGTCTTTGGTTCCTTCGGCGAAGTATGGCCTCATGAATAAGTGTTCTGCATTCGGATGGCTGACGTTAAATCTCAGCTCTTCCATTTTCTAGTGTTTCGAGTTGGGCCAGATATTTAACTGTGGCGAGTGCCTGAGTCCTCTAGTCTGTCAGGTGGACATGACAAAGAGCCTACTTGGAGAGTCCTTAGAAGCAGCGACTGAGCTAATAGATGTCGCGCACGTAGAACAATGTCTGGGACATCGTAAACCCTTGGTAAGTATTAGCTCGTATTGATTTTTTCATAATTTTTTTCCAGATCTCTTTTTAGATCTCAGGCTACATCTGAACCTGCTATGATAAAAAACATGTATTGCTCATGTTTAGTGCTTTCTATATGGTATTGTACTTTAAAGAGATCACAAATCAGATGCATTCTAAAATTCCCCGAGTTTCCTGTAATAAATGCCTTTCTCAGGTATGCTTTTCATCTCGTTTTCACAGCACTGGTTCCCATTGTTCACACTTCATCTGGGCATGGCTTGTTTTGTTTCATGTTTGCTATTACTTGAGTAAGGATGGAGCTTCCTCCCACGATTATTCCTGCTATTTCTAACCTAATCCTCTTGGATCTTAATCCAAAGGCCCCACTGACATGCAAAGCCTGTTGCAAAATTTTGGGTAAAGAGCAGGCAAATGCTCTACCCAGCTTCTGCTGGCCTCATTATAGTTTAACTGGGAATATTTTCCTGTCCTTGTGCTGGCCACGGTGCATTTTTCAGGGGGGAGACGTGAGTCATTGACCAACTTTTCTTAGTCACCTTTACCCTTGGGGTGGGCAATTTGTCTTTGAACTGAGTCTGTTTGCAGTGATACCGTGAACCTGTAGTAGGTATTCGCTCTTATTTTTGTTTTTCTTTATGCATATTTCCATAGCAGGTAGGGCTGGGCTTAATCAGGAAGAGCTCCATGAACACCTGGAAATCGCCCGAATGTGCTTCTTGATGAGACACAAAGGCGAGTGGAAAGAGCATGGGCTGCAGAATGAAACAGAAGCAGGTGAGAACGCTGAGCTCTCGTTTTGCCGTGTGACTTGGGGCGAGTCAAATGATTGATTCCTTTCAAGTATAAAAGTTGGGATGACAATTTGATGAAGATTTAATAGAATATTACGTGGGAAGGGCCCACGCAGATGCTCGCTCAATATCCCCAGGATTGCTGCTGCTTCTGCCGTTTGCTCCTTCCCACAGACCGGGGGACACTGCGTTCAAGTCTTTGATTTTTAATCTACAGAAGTTGTGCTGTAGATGAGGATCATTTATAATATGAAATCATCCTTTGTGCACATGTAAAGGTCATTTGTTTAGATAAGAACATTCCCCCAAATATATTAGAAAATATATTGAAACGACATAGAGCTGCTTCCATTTGCTCTCTTGACCATTAACCATATTCATGTCACGTGGTTCAAACTAACATAATGAGGTCGTATTTATTTGTGGGCTTCTGGTATTATTTTATTACATGAATAACATAACCTGATTCACTTAATAATTTGGAGCACAAGACTATGCTGGACCTTTTGGAATTGATAGCGGGCATGAGTTTAGATACCTGAGTTTGCATAATTCCTCTAAAATGACATTGCAGACCTATTTCTGGAAGTCCATGACTGAGCGGATGAAACACAACTCTCACTTGAACTCGGACTCCACTGCTTAAGTGGCTGAGTGACGCTGGATGACTCCTTGACGTCGCTGACTTCTCA
>NW_005874827.1:0-7168 GCF_000147115.1 Myotis lucifugus
TTCAGTTTCAGGGGAGTTAGGGTAAGAGGGAGCTGTAGTTCCATACGGAGGACGGCGCCCATCCAGAGCAGGTTTACGAGTTTTCAGGGAAAGGGAGCCCGGAAAGGGACAAGGGGTCAGAGGGATTCAGGGAGAGGTGGGGGCCGCCCAGGGAACAAAGGAGTCAGGGAAAAGTGGGGACCGACCAGGGGACAGGGGATTCAGGGAGAAGTGGGGGCCGACCAGGGGACAGGAGGAGTCAGGGAGAGGTGGGGGCCGACCAGGGGACAGAGGAGTCAGGGAAAGGTGGGGCCCGCCCAGGGGACAGAGGAGTCAGGGAGAGGTGGGGGCCGCCCAGGGGACAGAGGAGTCAGGGAGAAGTGGGGGCCGCCCAGGGGACAGAGGAGTCAGGGAGAGGTGGGGGCCGACCAGGGGACAGAGGAGTCAGGGAGAGGTGGGGGCCGACCAGGGGACAGAGGAGTCAGGGAGAGGTGGGGGCCGACCAGGGACCAGGGGACAGGCAGGCAGAGGTGAATCTTGCAGCCTGAGAGCAGAGCTTCCAGGCTGCCAGACTGAGCTCTGCAAGGACACCTCCCACCTTGTTCTCCCCGCACCCCAGCCAGGTGCCTGACCTGGACCGGATCGTCCCGGTGCTGCTGGAACACGGCCTGGAGGGGCTCCCGGAGCACTGCAAGCTGAGTCCAGGTACAAGCCACCGGGGCCTCGGAGGTCTGACCACAGCCTCACCCTGTGCACCGCTGGCTCGGGTGGGAGCTGGGGCCGCCCCTCCTTCAGGCTCCTCTCCCTCCTCTGGGCCTCAGCTTCTGCCTCCAGGGGGGCTGTGAGGGCCACTCCTCTAAGAACCCGCAGAATCTTCTTTGTCCCGGGGTGGAGTGTTGTTCTGGGGGCCCAGACCCATTCCTTCCCCCCTGGAGCTCCGCTCTGTGCTGGGTCGGGTAGGAGGCTGCTGTCGCCAGGATTCCCCAAGGGCAGTGGTCAGGCCAGACAGAGGAAGGCAGCGGCCAGGGAGGGCAGCCGGCTATGCTCTGGGATCCCCAGGGACCCAGGTTTCTTCTCCTGCCACCCTGTCATCCCAAGGTTGTCGCCCTAATGCACGTGGTCACAGATGGCTGACGTCTCCGTTCTAGATACGGAAAGAGAGGGGACAGCCAGGTTCCTGTGGGTGTGACCCAGACCCTGCACACATCGCTTGAGTGCAGTCAGCAGTCGCAGTTAGTGGTCCCTCTGCCCATCTTCCCTAACGCTCCCTCTCCTCCCCTCCCAGGGGTCCCGCTGAAACCAATGTTGGCCCACCCCACCCGGGGCGTCAGCGAGGTCCTGAAGCGCTTCGATGAGGCAGCTTTCACCTGCGAGTACAAATACGACGGGCAGAGGGCACAGGTATGGGGGGCGGACGCATCCCTTCAGCAGAACGGACAGGGCCGGAGAGCAGGGCGTGGGGGCCGTCAGACCCAGTTCAGACCCGGCCTCTGCGGACGGCCCGTCTGCCCTGCACGCCTTTCGGGGCTCAGTTCCCCCCTCTGTGCAGCGGGTGCAATAACCAGCCCCTCACTGGCTGATTTGAAAATCGATTTTATTTGGTCAAGTCAAAATTCCTGACCCACAGCAGTGGGAGCTCAGGAAGTCAGCTGTGCTCGGGCCCTGCTGGTGGGTGTGTTCACTGTCACAGGTGCCGCGTAGCCACAGGTGCAGGGACACAGGGTGAGTCCTGTGACCCAGGGCTGGAGGCGGCCGGTCGGGTCTAAGGGTGCTCAGGTGGCCTGCGGCTGGGCTGGGCACCAGGTCACAGATGGATCTTCAAAACATAGAGAAAAATTAGGACACAATGACTTACGGCAGTGACAGGGACTTGAAATACATATACATACATGTTGTAAGTCATATATGTGTTATACCCCACACAGCTATTTCTTGCGATAACAAACGTATAAAATGGCATCGATGTAGGTCTGCTTGAGCACTGTGACCAGGCTGTATTACAGTAAATACAGTAACAGTCAAACCCAGGACCATAGTCACAGCATAGCATCCAGACAAATCACACAAAGACCCTTGTGCGGACGGAGGGGGGTGGGCCTGGGATGATGAGAGGACGGGGGGTGGGGGGGTGGGGATGCTGTTCGAAAGGAGATGATTTGCTCAGGTCTCTGCACCAGTCCTCCTTCAGAGCTTCTGGGACCTTCCACCAGTAAAGTGGGGTCAGAAGAGAGAGGGAGGGGCTGCCTGGGGTGGACTGGGCTCTGACATCCCCCCCCCCCCCCCGTCAAAGATCCATTTTCTGGAAGGCGGGGAGGTGAAGATCTTCAGCAGGAATCAGGAAGACAATACCGGAAAGTACCCGGACATCATCAGCCGCATCCCCAAGGTGGGTGTCTGCCACCCGCTTCTCTCTCCCCTCCGGCGGGGGCTGCAGTGACTGCTGCAAGGAACCGGGGGGGTCCAGGCCAGCTCGGTGCAGCCCGGGATATGGGTCTGTGTGCACGTGTCTCTCTGAGTTTGGTGTCAAGTGGTCAGTGGACCTTGAGAGCTACAGCAGGAAAAGGACATTTGTTTCCCCGAGTCTGCCTTTCGGCCTCGGCCTCCCCCTCTCACCAGCCCTGGGCTCCCCCTTCTACTTTCAGATTAAACTCCCGTCAGTCACATCTTTCATCCTGGACACAGAAGCCGTGGCTTGGGACCGGGAGAAGAAGCAGATACAGCCGTTCCAGGTGCTCACCACCCGCAAACGCAAGGTAGCCTCAGCCCCCCTCACTGCCTGCCATGGCCCCGCCCTCCCGCATCTTCCTCCCAGTCCTGCCCAGTCCCCAGAGGGTCAGAGTTCGTCAGGACGCAGGTCTCAGCCTGTGCAGTATGGCTGCCACAGCTCCAGCCATTGCATCCTCATCCCAGCAGGCCAAGTAGAAAGCAGGAAGAGCTATTTGCCTACATCTCTGTGTTTTATTACGAAAGAAGGTCTGTTCCAGGAGCCCCCACAGCCTACACCCTAGCAAACTTCTTTATTCTCATTGGCCAGCATTGTGTCACGTCACCGCCATTAGCTGCAAGGGAGGCCGAGAGAGCAAATACCTGACAAAGGGGAAGGGTTGGGGTCAGCTGAGAGCCATCGCAGTTCGGTGTCCGGGGCTGGCAGCATTGCCACCCTCACAGCTGTGTGGCCGTTAGGTGGGAGCGGGGGAGGGTGGTAGGTGACAGCAGTGTCTGCCTCAGGCAGGATGGGAGGGGACCAGTCAGGCCCGACTCACCTCTCCCCACCCCTGCTCTCTGCCCCAACCCAGGAGGTGGATGCAGCGGAGATCCAGGTGCAGGTGTGTTTGTACGCCTTCGATCTCATCTACCTCAATGGAGAGGTGAGTCCGGCTTCGCTTCCCGGGGCAGCCGAGGGGTGAGCTGGGGAGCCAGGGGCCCGAGTTTCACTTCTCACTCTGTCACGGCACTGAGCTGGGAGGCCCCTCCTGGGCAGTAGTGCTCCGTGGTCCAAGGAGTTGCGTGGGTCCCCGGGACGCTTCCGGGGCCTGGGAGGCCCTCCCTACCCACTGCACATCTGTGAGGCGGGTTTTCCCCGTGTGGTGTGGCTGCCTGAAGCAGATGTGAGGATCCAGCTGTGTTAAGACAATGTTTTTGAGATCATCACTTTTATTATATATTTATTTATTATTATTATTTGTAGTGCGGTCACTTTCTCTTTTTTTTTAAATTTTGTTTTATTGTATTTTTTTTTAAATTTATTTTTATTGATTTCAGAGAGGAAAGGAGACGGGGAGAGAGATAGAAACATCAGTGAATCGAACTGTGACTTCCTGGTTCATAGGTTGACACTCAACCACTATGCCACATATTTATTATTTAAATATGTGTTTTTTTGTTTTTGTTTGTTTTTTAATATATATTTTTGATTTTAGAGAGGAAGGGAGAGGGATAGAGAGAGAGAAACAACAATGATGAAAGAGAATCATTGATTGGCTGCCTCCTGCACGCCCCCTACTGGGGATCGAGCCCGAAACCCAGGCATGTGCCTTTGGCCGGAATCAAACCTGGGACCCTTCAGTCCGAAGGCCGGTGCTCTATCCACTGAGCCAAACTGGCTAGGGCTGGGTTTTTTTTTTGTTTGTTTTTTTTTTTCAAGAGAGGGGAAGGAAGAGGGATAGATAGAAACATCAGTCGGGTGCCTCCTGCACACCCCCTACTGGGGATCCAGCCTGCAACCTGGGCATGTGTCCTGACTGGGAAATTGAACCTGTGACCTCTTGGTTGTTCCTGGGTCGACATGCAACCACTGAGCCACACCAGCTGGGCGAGATCCTCACTTTCAATGTGCTCAGTATAAATATGTGATGTAACTAATCTTGTATTAATACCATATGGTGAATATTGAGAGATGTAACCCACACACACAGAAGTGTTTGGGAGTGAGTTCTCAGTACATTTCAAGACTGTGAAGGGATTCTGACACTGAGAAGTTTGAGAACCGCTGCCCCAGGGTAGGTACAGGTTAAGAATCTGTAGCCAGGCCATCTGCTTTCATATGCCCGCTCTCCCCTCCTCGCTGTGTTGCCGCAGATGCCTGGCTCAGCCTCTCTGTGCCTCAGTTTCCTTACCCGTAATTGAAGAGCTAACAGCAGCACCTGCCTGTCTGTCACAGGCAGGGTAAGTGGTGGGACACGGGCGTGGAGCCCCGGGGCTGGCCCACGGAAGCTTTGATATAATTAGCTGCCGTCACCATCTTCCTCCAGATAATCCTTGGCGATCTGGTAGCTGAACAGTGACAGCCTTCCCTGCCCACTTCCTAGTGAGGTGGAGCGTCTTCGGGCTCGTGGGCCACGGCATTTGTCCTGTGACTTGCTCGTCTGTGGGTTCTTATTCGTGTCTTTCTCCAGGAGGCCAGTTCGTGGCCCTAATGCTGAAATGCATCCAGTGCCTAAACCACCCTCCTTATGATACAAATGGAAAACAGCGATTAACCTCAAAAAGGAACTGTAGGAAGACCCGTGGGATTCTGTTTCTCAGGGTTTTTTGGGGGGAAATCTCAAATATTAGATGCTCTGTGGTTTTTTCCTTCCTGTTTTGATTGTCCCTGCTCCGAGGGGTCCTTTGTGTCATGAGCATTACAAATATTTCTTATTTGGTGTTTGCCTTTTAACTTGATTGATGGTCTTTTTTGCTGCATAGAACTTGTTTTTAACTATTATTTTGTATTTAGTCAAACATAACATTTCCCCCCCTTAATGTATTCTCATCCCTGAGATTAAAGAAGGAAAAAAGTCATCCTTTTCCTAGGATTCTAAAAGTTTTCACTTAGCTTTTCTTCTGGCATCTTCCCAGCTTTGTGTTCTAGTGGGATTGGCACATGTGTGTGTGTCAGGCAGGATCTGAGTAAATCTGTGTGCAGGCCTTTAAGAGGAACACCTGGGACTCATGTAGTCCCCATGTCACTCAGCCACATCCCCGCTGGTTTTTATAGCGCAAAGTTACGGGGACTTTTCTTCCCAGCACTGGAACCTGGGCTGCGGGCCTGGTGTGGGGCTGGGACCCCTCGCTCCCCAGGGAAACCTTCACAGCCAAGATATCCCTCCCAATTTTAAACTACTACGTGGATATGGCACCAGCTGGTTGCTTGATTCTGCCCCTCCTACCAGTCTTGATGTGCTTCTTCTTTAATTCCTTAGTGGTGGGACTTCCAGCTAGATTTCAGGTGGTTCTGAATGATGGTGGTCCTGTATTTTAGTTGTAAATTTTGATGTGGATGTGGGAGGTGGTGAGTACTGCGTTTACCTATGCTGCTATTTTCCCTACTTCTTTAAAAAAGTGTTTTTTATTGATTTGAGAGAGAGAGAGATGGGGGAGCGAGAGAAGAAAAAACCCCACATTGATCTGTTGTTCCACTTATGCATTCACTGGCTGGTTCTTGTATATGCTCTGACTGGGAATCGAACCCAAAACCTTGGTGCATTGGGACAATACTCTAGCCAACTGAGCTACGTGGCTCCAGAAATTCCAAAGTTAAAAAGTGGTCACACTGTGTGTCTATTAGTTCCCAGCACAGTGCCTACCAGGTGGGCAGTCAGTTGCACATTCAGCTTCTTTCGGTCCTAAAGGGGCAGAGTTGAGGTGCTGTGACAAAGATGGGAGTATCCTGCAGAGCTGAGAATATAGTAGAATTTGGTTCTTTATAGTAAAAGGTTGCTGGCTGTGCATTAACATAGAAAATACCCCCTCAGGAGCATGTCTGTGTTACAGCATAATGACCATAGGCTTCTTTCTGCCTTGATTCAACTGGTGTTAAAAAAGGAACCATCATTGTCTTAGTTACAAGAGACAGTTCAAGGCCGTGGCTCCCTGTCTTATGCCCCCGGGGCCCCTGGGATCTGAATGGTTTCCAGTCCCTGGGCCGCTGGCCAGCCTGTACTTAGACTCTCAGGACCCTCATGTCGGCTGGTTCTCCCCCCTCCAGGCTCTCCTTAGCTCCCTGTGACTTGTGCTCCCTGTTTTGGGGACTTTTCTCTTTCTTTCCACAATGGCGTCCCTCCCTCTCTCGCCCACCCCTCAGTCCCTGGTCCGTGAGCCCCTTTCCCGACGCCGGCAGCTGCTCCGGGAGAACTTCGTGGAGACGGAGGGCGAGTTTGTCTTCGCCACCTCCCTGGACACCAAGGACATGGACCAGATCGCGGAGTTCTTGGAGCAGTCGGTGAAAGGTGAGGGTCCCGCTCCCCTCCCCTCTGTGGTCAGGAGCCGGCCTGCGATCCGCTGTGATCCCGGCCCACCCTGGACGGTTCGCCCCGAATCCTGCCTGCTCCGGCCGCTGTGAGCCCCGGCTTCACAAGGGCGGTGCTGTGTCTCCTCAGACTCCTGCGAGGGGCTGATGGTGAAAACCCTGGACGTCGATGCCACTTACGAGATCGCCAAGAGATCGCACAACTGGCTCAAGGTGACTGTCCCCCCAGCCTTCCCCCTGAGCCCTGGACCCCCACAGCCTTCCCTCTGAGCCCTGGACCCCCCCACCCTCAGCCTTCCTGCTGAGCCCCCCAGCCTTCCCCCTGAGCCCTGAGCCCTAGACCCCCTCAGCCTTCCCGCTGAGCCCTAGACCCCCCCAGCCTTCTGGCTGAGCCTTGGCGTTCGTGCCTACCCAGCGGACCTGGACGAGCTCAGAACCTGACTGAAATATACGTCGGAG
>NW_005874827.1:7512-14477 GCF_000147115.1 Myotis lucifugus
GGACCCCCCAACCCTCCCCCTGAGCTCGGGACCCCCCACCCTCCCCTGAGCCCTGGATCCCCACCTTCCCGCTGAGCTCCTGCTCGGCTCACAGTTGGATAAGTGTTCTCTGTGTGAAGGAGTGAGTGGAACCTGTCTCCGTCTGAGGGAAAGGGGATCCAGCATGACCCCAGGTCTTCCCGTCCGGCCTGTCTCCCCCCCATCGCACCTGCTCCTCCCATGGCACCGCCTCTTTCAGCCTAGATGCCTGTTCCGTGTCCATTCTCAGCGGCCACCCTCGGTCTTCTTTACGGAAACTCCTCTCCAGTCTCTCCCAACCCACCCCTTCCGTGATTCTCCCCTCACCGCCTGCCCTCCCTCCTCCCAGCTGAAGAAGGACTACCTGGACGGCGTGGGGGACACCCTGGATCTCGTGGTGATCGGCGCCTACCTGGGCCGGGGGAAGCGGGCCGGCCGCTACGGGGGCTTCCTGCTGGCCGCCTACGACGAGGAGAGCGAGGAGCTGCAGGCCATCTGCAAGGTGCGGGGCGGGGCTGGGCAGGCGCAGGGGGTGGGCTCCACTCGGCCGGGGGCCGGATCGGGGCTCTCACCTCTCTGTTTCCCTAGTTTTTATTTACTTTTTCTGTTCCTATAAAGTCACTGGCTTCATGTAGAAAAACGGGCGAGTATAGAAAGATGCGAGGAAGCCGTGTGGGTTAGGAACGGAGTCGGACAATGAGGCCTAAGAGAGAGAAGGGTTTCTTTTTCTCTCGTGTAATGGGAAGTCTGGAAGGGGCAGGCCGCTCGCCGGTGTCATGAGGGACGCAGGCTGCTGCTCTCCCTGCAGTGGGTTTGCCGTGTGCTTCAGCCTCTGCTTCACAGCGTGGCTGCAGGAGGGAGATGGGCCTCCTGAGTCAGCCTCAGCCAGTGAGCAACTTCTGCGGAAGGTGCATCGGTCAGAGCTCTGCTCCTGGCCTAGCCCCTCTGCAAGGGATCCTGGGAAACGTCGTTTCTTTTTTCCTTAGTTTAAAGCTGCACACATTGGCACAGAAAGAGTAAGCTATCACCTACAACCCCAGTACCTGGAGGGAACACTTGATCTTTACAGAATTGTGATCCTTCTCCACGAGTAGTTCTCTTTACTGCTTTTTGCCCTAGAGCAGCGGTTCTCAACCTGTGGGTCGCGACCCCTTTGGCGGTTGAACGACCCTTTCACAGGGGTCGCCTAAGACCATCGGAAAACACATATATAATTACATATTGTTTTTGTGATTAATCACTATGCCTTAATTATGTTCAATTTGTAACAATGAAATTGGGGGTCACCACAACATGAGGAGCTGTATTAAAGGGTCTCGGCATTAGGAAGGTTGAGAACCACTGCCCTAGAAGTACTGTGTTTCAGTGCTATCCCTGCCTGAGTCCGAGATGGAAAGTGAGGGGGTTTCTCCAGGCCATTCAGCACCTCACACGCGCATGATGGGACTGCGGCCCTGATAGTTTAGCCGCAGCCGGGCCCGGTTTCCCGAACCAGCGCCTGCGGTTGGGGGTAGCTGTTGCATTGCCACCCGTTCTCATAAGTCAGCGCTGCGCGTGCGTTAACTCAGAGTCTGAGACAGAAGAGACTTTACAATTCACAAGTATCTGTGGCTGCCAATATGTCACCATTTTACATAATTTATTAGAATAGTTTTCTGCAAGAGCTACTGCTGGGACAAAAGTGAGAAAAAAATTTATTTTTATTTAAAAAAATGTTAAATATATTTTTATTGATTTCAGAGAGGAAGGGAGAAGGAGCGAGAGATAGAAACATCAGTGATGAGAGAATCCTTGACTGGCTGCCTCCTGCACGCCCCCTACTGGGGATCGAGCCTACAACCCGGGCATGTGCCCTGACCAGGAATCAAACCATGACCTCCTGGTTCATAGGTCAATGCTCAACCACTGAGCCACACCGTCCTGGCTCTCAGTTCAAAGGGCTTTCTGTTGACATTTTAGATCAGTGGTTTGAAGTTGTCCATCTTGCTATTTTGCCCGCATCAAGGGGTATTTTTTAGCCTTGACTGTCTGGGTGGGTGGAAGAAAGCTCTTGGCAGTGTTCCGATTGGACATGACACCAGTTACGGGGCAGGTGGGATGTCAGGGGCCCAAGGGAGTGAGACAGAGCAGAAGGAGCAGGGACCCCGAGATTTGTCTCCACCCCAGGTCTGCGAGGGGTTGGCTGGATGCTCAGCACCCTCTGGTTTCTGTGGGTGCTGGTTAGGCTGGGGGCTGGTGTGCGGATTCGGGGCCTCAGCGGAGCAGGGAGGCAGTGCCGGCCGCTGACCTGCCCCCTCCTTCCGCAGCTGGGAACCGGCTTCAGCGACGAGGAGCTGGAGGAGTATCACCAGACCCTGCAGGTGAGCGGGCCGGCCTGCGCCTCTGCCGTGTGCTCTTGGCTCTGGTGAGCTCGGGCTCCGGGTGCCACAAGCAGGGGGCAGTGCAGCCGGCTTTGGGGGTGCAAGTCCCAGCTGTGCCGGCCACTAGCCAGTGCTGCCCGCCAGTCAGGGGCCCCATCTCCCGAGCTCAGGGCCTCGGCCGCAGCAGGGGGGCAGTCTCGGGGGACGGCGCTCTTGCGGGGTTCCCCAAGTCGATCCTTAGGGTGCTGGCTGAGCCGCTAAGTGGGGGTGTTTGTGGTCAGGGTCACAGGTGTTTTGGGTGTGACTGTCTTTTGTGTTGGTATCTGTGATTTGGTTCCTGTCCATTCTTTGGTTCGTTCTCTCTCTCTCTCTCTCTCTCTCTCTCTCTCTCTCTCTCTCTCTGTCTCCACCTCTCGGGGTCTCTGCCCCTCTCTCTACCTCTGTCAGTCTTAATTTCTCGTCTCAGCTCCCAGGGTCTCTGTCTTTCGTTTATTCCTTCTCCCATTTCTCCCCACCCACCACTCCTGGGTCTGTACCTTAAGGAGTGTCTGTGTCTCTGTCTTCCCCCGTTTACCTCACTTCCCGACCCCCCAACCCTCCATCTTGACTCTGAGACCCGAGACCCCCTCTTCCACCTCCTGCTGCTCCCCGCAGGCCCGGGTGCTGCCCACCCCTCGCTCCTACGTCCGGGCAGACGGCGCCGTGGCCCCGGACCACTGGCTGGAGCCCAGCGCCGTGTGGGAGGTCAGGTGCGCGGACCTCTCCCTCTCGCCCATCTACCCCGCCGCCCGCGGCCTGGTGAGTGACTGCGCCTGGGGGAGACGCGCCAAAGGAATTCCAGACGGGAGAGGGGGGCGGCCCTGCGGACGGCCGCCCTTCCTGGGGGGTGACTGGGAAACCGCGAGCTTGCATTTTATTTGGGAGTCAGATAACAGGGTCAAAAGTCTCATTTTTTTTTTTTGTTTTTAGAGAAATGCCCCAGGGGTAGAAAGAAAACAGTGAAATTGCTGTTTCACACTCAGCTCTTACGTAATTTTTGAAAACACAGTTCTTTTAAGTAAAAGCTTATGACACATCCTGTTACATTTCTTTCTTTCTTTTTTTAAAATATATTTTATTGATTATTCACAGAGAGGAAGGGACTGGGATAGAGAGTCAGAAACATTGATGAGAGAGAAACACCGATCAGCTGCCCCCTGCACACCCCCAACTGGGGATGTGACCGCAACCAAGGTACATGCCCTTGACTGGAATCGAACCCGGGACCCTTCAGTCCACAGGCCGACGCTCTATCCACTGAGCCAAACCGGCCAGGGCATACATTTCTTAACTGTATGAATTCCCATACCACCTAGTTGTCCAGTCCCTTCTCTCACTGGTGGTTCAGGCCTCGCCATGCGCTGGAGGGCCGGGGCCGCGGAGGCGCTGCCGGTGCCCAGCGCGGGCTCTGAGCTTGCCGCCTCGCCTCCTGCAGGAGAAGGGGTCTCGCATTTAAGTGTGCCTCCTTTGAGGTTTCTTCGGATCTGTCCATCTAGCAGCCGCTTTTCTGATTAGAAGCGGGCTCCGTTCAGAGGCGGAGCCTGTGTTTGGGATCGCATTTCTTCTCACTCATGAGGTCAGGGTCCCGGGACCCAGTGTTGGGAGCAGCCTGGGCAGCGGGCGCTGTGCCAGCAGCAGGGCACCCGTGTGCACGTATTTAGTCCTCAGGACACTGAGCAGCCCAGCCTGCAGGTGGGAAGCAGAGCCGGGAGCTGAGGGACTGGCGCCGGGTCTCACGGCTCCTGGGCATTGGGAGCTGGGATTCGACCCCACAGTCTGGTTCCAGAATCCACACCCTGATGCCACTGCTCCCCGTCCTGGCCCTGATAATGCCAACCGCCTAAAAGACAGCTGGCACAGCTGGCGTTCCTTTTTTTAAATATATTTTTGTTGATTTCAGAGAAGAAGGTAAAGGGAGGGAGAGAGAGAGAGGGAGAAACATCAACGATGAGAGAGAATCATTGATTGGCTGCCTCCTGCACGCCCCCCCAATGGGGATCGAGCCCACAGCCCGGGCACGTGCCCCCGACCGGAATCGAACCCGGGACCCTTAGTCCGCAGGCTGACGCTCTGTCCACTGAGCCACACCGGCCAGGGCACAGCTGGCGTTTCTTAAGCGCTGCCACACGCCAGGACGGTCCCAAGGGCTCATCACCGTATTTAACCCGTAGCCCATTGCTTAGCCCCATTGTATGGGTGAGGAGACCGAGGCCAGAGGTGCAGGAGCGGGGAGGAGACGTGGGTAGGGAATTGTTAGCGAGGACCGAGGCTGGGCCACAGAAGGTTCCCATCATCACCCCGCCCCCCAGGTGGACAGTGAGAAGGGGATCTCCCTTCGCTTCCCTCGGTTTGTTCGCGTCCGTGAAGACAAGACGCCGGAGCAGGCCACCACCAGTGCCCAGGTGAGGCCCTCAGAGGGGTGTGCTTCTTGGAGAGGTGGGCGCCGACCTGCAGGGGCGAGGGGTGGGGGGCAGCCCTGGCTCCGACCCCGCCTGCCCTGTCTCCTCAGGTGGCCTGGCTGTACAAGAGGCAGAGTCAGATTCAGAACCAGGAGGACACAGACCAAGACTCGGACCCGGACCCGGAATGTTTCTACTAGGCCCTGCCCGACGGACGGGGCGGGGCGGGGCCAGCGCCTCTGGCGTTAATGAGCAGATCTGGTGTGCAGTGTGTGTGAGGGTGTGGTTTAAAGTGGGATTTAGTCATTTTTAAAAAAATAAATAATTATTAACCCCCAGCTCCGTGTCCAGGTCTTGCCGGGCTCTGGGGGTGCTCTGATAGCTCACACCTGGAGGGCGCGTGCCAGTGTGCCAGGGGCTGTCTGAAGCAGCGCCTCCCAGCAGAACTTGGCAGCGACAGAAACATCTTCCACCCGCTGTGCAGTGTGACAGCCACCGGCCAGCCAGCGAGCACTTGAAATGTGGCTGGTGCAATTGGGGACATATGTTTATTTTACTTTATTAAAATACTAGAGGCCCAGTGCACAAAATTTGTGCACTGGGGGTGGGGGGGGTGAGGGTGGGGGTCCCTCAGCTGGGCCTGCACCCTCTTGCAGTCCAAGAGCCGTTGGGGGATGTCCAACATCCTTAGTGCTGCCACGGAGGCAGGAGAGGCTCCCACCACTGCCGCTGCGCTCACCAGCCATGAGCCCGGCTTCTGGCTGAGCTGTGCTCCCCCTGTGGGAGTGCACTGACCACCAGGGGACAGCTCCTGTGTTGAGCATCTGACCCTGGTGGTCAGTGGGTGTAATAGTGACCAGTCGTTCTGCCATTCGGTCTATTTGCCATAGTAGCCTTTTATTATATAGGATGTTTTTATTGATTTTTAGAGAGAAGAAGGGAGAGGGATAGAGAGAATCATCAATGAGAGAAGCATCAATAGGCTGCCTTCTGCATGCCCCCTACTGGGGATTGAGCCTGAAATCAAGGCATGTGCCCTGACCAGGAATCGAACTGGTGATCTTTTTGTTCCTGGGTCAGTGCTCAACCACTGAGCCACACTGGCTGGGCGCTATTTCTTTTTAATTAAATTTCACTTAAGTAGCCTCATGTGGTTAGTGGCTATTGCATTGGACAGTGGCAGTCTCAACGTTATAAACTCACTTAACCTCCCAGCCACCTAACCAGGGGGCCACTGTCCCAGAGGACAGGGACGCACAGAGGAGGGAAGGGGCTCGCCCAGGGCCGTAGCCGGGAGAGCGGGCTCCAGGGTCTGACTCCAGTCTGGCTCTGGGCCCACACCTCTCAGGGACGGACCTCCTTCTGTGGGAGACGGGAAGTACAGTGACGTGAGACCCAGCTCTGCCTCGCACCCCTGCGGCCAGGCCTGGCCTCAGCCCTCACACAGCCCCCTGGACCTGACCACGGGGGGCCAGCAGTGGCTGTATGCGTCTCGCTCACCCTAATAGCCCCAGCCCCCGGCACCTGCCTGGCCTTCAGTCTGATCGAGAAGTAGCCAGCCCTTCCCGCCCTAACCGGTTTGGCTCAGTGGGTAGAGCGTCGGCCTGCGGACTGAAGGGTCCCAGGTTCGATTCCGGTCAAGGGCATGTACCTTGGTTTCGGGCACATCCCCAGTAGGGGATGCGCAAGAGGCAGCTGATCAATGTTTCTCTCTCATCGATGTTTCTAACTCTCTATCCTTCTCCCTTCCTCTCTGTAAAAAAATCAATAAAATATATTAAAAAAAAGAGCTGGATGTGAGAGGTGCTCACCAACATCAGGTGTCGCTGCTCCCCCTCTGAGAGAGCTGGAGGATTCACAGTCAAGTTCCCTATGCCCAGCGATGGCTGTGAAATCTGTGATGACACATCGGTGCCCCCAGCTCCAGGCCAGCACCACAGGGCTCCTCCTCCCCCTGTTTCTGTATTAACAACTCCCTTTCCGGCTGTGAGAAGCCGGACCTCCGTTACCCTTCACGTGATCCACATGTGTGACCAGTCTCCTGTCTCCATTGCCACCCCACCTCTGTGGGGACCCCTTTCTCACGCTGATCTGGCTTCAGCAGCCGACACCATGCCACCCCCACCCCCACGGAGTGGACGTCCTCAGG
>NW_005874828.1:0-14132 GCF_000147115.1 Myotis lucifugus
GCAGACTATAACTCAGTAATAAGTAAATGAAGAGGAGTGGCTGGCTGTGACAAAACCTTAAAAAAAACACCAGGAAGTATTTCCATGATTAGAAAAAAAGAAAGGGCTGGAATTGGTCCTGGGAATTGAATGTAAGGCCAGGAAGGGAAGATCCTTAGGGGAAATTTCTGTTTTAATTAAGGAAAGAAGGTAGATGGAATTTGAGGGAAAAGATGGAATATGGCTTGGAAGTTATTTTCAATGGAAATAAATTTCTAGAAGGCCCTGAGGAAAAGTTTGGATTGTGGGTTTTTGGAACAGAGGGCAATTTATTCACTTTAGAGGATGAATGGGGGTGAGTAGCCTATATCACAACTTAAAACCTGATAATATAAAAAATTTCTGTTTTGACTTTGTGTGATAGTATTACCCTTTTATTTTCTGCTGCCTGGTCTCATGGTTGGCTATTCTCCCCATTCATTGATGCACCAGGCCCTGTCTTCCATGACACCCTCCAGGCCAAGGTCTGCCATTATCCTCAGAGACTTCACTGTCCACATGGACAAGCCCTTCAAAATCTTCATTTTTTTCTTTATTGAACTCTTTAACAACAAATATTTACTGAATGCTTTCTTTGTTCCTTGTTCTACAAGGTATATTAGACAGTGGGTTTTGAATGATTAAAAAAATCTTGTCCCCATCTTCAAGAATCTTACTACATACTGAATGATAGATGATAAATATAAATGCACAAGGAAATATATGTATAATTGCATCGTTTTAGCACCAATGTTATGAAAACATAGGGTACTATAAAAGAGAATAATGCTGGAACCTAATTCAGCTAGATGGGCAGTAAAAGAAACACTCTCCAAGGAAGTAATAATTCATCCAAGACTAGAGAATACGTAGTAATTATCCAGATGAAGAATAGAGAGAATAATTGAAAAGCTACCGCATAGAAATGGGATTCAATATTCTGAAGAACACACTGACTTATGCAGCCATATTCATATTAGAAATCTAAAGGTTTGAATTTAAGTCAGATGTGGGACAATCCTAGGTGATGACCAGTCCAGAAATGATCATCAGAGCAAGGGGAGAAAAGTGAACATAAAATGAAGACCTAGGTAATTTGTCCTCTCTCTAGCTCCCAAACTTTATCTCACTTCATTTCTCTTTCTCTGAAAATAATTCTGGGATAAGAGATTGAGAACTTGAGTTTGGTGCTCAGCTACACCTGGTTTAGATGGACAATTAGCCTTAGAGAAGCCTTATTCCCTTTCTACCTGTCAGTTTCCTCTGACTTTCTCTTTAGAATGTATGTGGATATTGTACTGGCTGATACACATTGTTTTCATCATCCTTTTATTTTAATCTCTTTCTAAGGACTATGGTTACTAGATGAAAGACCCTTAGTTTAGCTGAGGCTCTGAACCAGCAAATTTGCAGGTAGGAGTTAAAGAAAGTTGAATTTTCCTTTATAATAGAAGTAAACAATTCAGTGTGTATGTGCAGTGGTATAAGATACAGTTCAGGAAGGAAGGGATGAAGTAATAAAGGGAGGGTATGGATGGAGAAGAGTGAGAACACCATGCAAGGGACATAGCAGGATTTTGATGTGTCCCACCATGTCACCCTCTCAAATTGTAAATAACTTATACTAATAAGAAAGCCAGAAGAGAGTGTTGCAGTGAGAGGGGGGAGCAAGTGCATAGGCGCCATGTAAGGCAATGCTTGATGCCTTTGAGGACCTAGTCAGAGCCAGTGTGCCCAGAGCTCAGTGAGAGAAAAGGAGAGAGAGCTAGAGAGAGGGCAAATGACATAGGTCTTCACTTTGGCTCCACTTTTCTCCACTTGCTCTCAGTGGTCATTTCTGGACTTGTCATCACCTAGAATTGCCCCACACCGGACTTAAATTCAAACTCTTAGATTTCGAATATGAATATGGCTGCCTAAGTCAGTGTGTTACTATTCTTTGGAAATAAAAATGCTAGGATGGGGGGGGAAGGGGGCAGGGATAAAGTAAGAAAGAACAGAAAAAAACCTGTGAATATCAGACTTTAAAATAGGTGTGAAGGTTGCTAAAAGCAGATTTGATCACACAGAAGCTATGTGGGAGAAAGTGAAACCATGTGGAGAATGGTGAGAACACCATGCAGTGGCAAATATCAGGAAGCACTAGCAAAAATATCCTTACTGAGCATGAGGGGCTTAACTTGAAGCATTAAAGCTACACGCTTGTTTGTAACAAATGGTTGAGGAACTGAGGAGTGCATCCTAGACCTATTTTTATTTAGAGGGGCAGAGAACATGGGATATGCAACTATTCACACACACGAGCATGTTGGTAGGAAGAAGCCTGTCTCTGTGGCTGCAGTTGGATGTGAGAGTCATCTACTCTGGAAGGCTGTGCTAGCCTCCCCGCCTCACAAGGAACTTGTGAAATAGCTGGTCCAGGAAAATTCAATGCATGTAATAATGAGTAAGACAGTAATATTGGCATAGAAACAGTCCATGTACAAAGATTACACATGGAATTATGAGAAAAAAGATAATCAAGATTTGCTAGAAAAATGCTGTCATAGCATAGATGAATATTAAAGCCAAACATTTAGCCATGAATTTTAAGACTATTAAAGAATAATAGCTTCTATGAAGGAATAGCACAAAGCAGAAATAGAAAAACTTAAGAAAACTGTGGCAAGACAATAGGACTTGGCAGAAATCAGGAAGTGAAATCAGGAAGATATAACAAAACCATAACTGCATGTTAACAGAAAATTGATCTACATTTATGGTCATAGCATTTTTGCAATATGTTATGTAGGAAGAGTGAGAAAAGAACATAAAAACGCTGAGGAGAAACATTGTAGAATGAGAACCAGGAGAGATGGGCCTATTGGAGGGCTAGTAAGGAGAAAGTATGAAAATGATATCTGGTGTAGAGTGCTCTGGTTTGAATATTGTGTCCCCTCAACAATCATATATTGAAATCCCAAATGCCTAATTTGTGGTTCTGAGCCCATTGACTTAAGGACAATTAGAGTCCTTAAAAAAGAGACCACCTCATACTCTACTTGAGCTCCCTAGGACTTTCTACCATATGAGAACACAAGGAAAAGTTGGCTGTCTGCAACTCAAAAGAGGGCTTTTACCAGAACCTGACTATGTGTATACATTCATCATGAATTTGCAGCCTCCAGAACTGTGAGAAATAAATTTTTGTTGTTTATAAGCCATTTTTATAAGCATTTTGTTATACCAGCCTGAATGGACTAAGATAAGAAGGTCCTGTTCCATGGAGAGGTTAAATAGGTGAAGACTGGAAAATTAGCCAGGAAAGGATGGGAGAAGGTAGAAAAAAGAGGAGGGAAGTTGGCTCCTGGCAGCAAGATTGGTGTGGATGTGATGAAGAGAGCAGAACCAAGCTTATGTGCTTAGAGTTGACACCACCATGGATGTGAGCACAGTGAGGGGAGAGAGAAAGCTGACCTGTTATGGAGAAGTGTTCTTCCTTTTTCTGATTCAGAACTGGGTTCCAGACAGAACATGTCAGATTCTTCTGAGAAGTTTCTCTGAGTAACAGTGATGTTGTTACATGGAACAAGCCACATTTGTCCTGGGTATGAGTCTCAGACTCAGCTGGGATTTCTCTTCCCTCAGAGTCCATCCACTGGACCTTTGGCTGAGGGAAACAGCCCTCTGATGTGCACTCTAATCGGAGTTGGCCGGACCTAGTGACTGCCACATGGAACTGAGGATGTGATCCGAGAGCTGGGAAGAAGAACAGAGAGCAGTCAGGTCCTAAGCTCATTTTTCAGTACATTTATCCCTCTCCTTCTTTTATTTATTTATTTATTTATTTTTATTTTTATTTTTAAAATATATTTTATTGATTTTTTACAGAGAGGAAGGGAGAGAGATAGAGAGTTGGAAACATCGATGGGAGAGAAACATCGATCAGCCGCCTCCTGCACATCTCCTACTGGGGATGTGCCTGCAACCCAGGTACATGCCCTTGACTGGAATCGGACCTGGGACCTTTCAGTCCGCAGGCCGACACTCTATCCCCTGAGCCAAACCGGTTTCGGCCCTCTCCTTCTTATGAAGAGTTTGTGCTGCTGACTAGACCTCAGTGTGCAGAACAGGGAACTGAGGCTCTGAGGAAGTTTTTGCAACAAAGGATGGGACTTAGACTCCTGGGTGAGAGAGAAGTACAACACAATCCAAAACAAATGGCCCCTATTTCTTGACTTCCACTATGCATCTCTATTATCTTTTATTTAGATCCAAGCATTGATATATGGAATAATGGGGGTGATTAGAAGTAGTTGCCATCTCCCTTTATCATATGACTTCTTTATATTTCCCAGGAAAATTGGATCAGAAGAAGGAGCCCATCCCAGAATAAACTCACCCCTGTGGGGTGTCAGAGCAATAAATGTGGGCCATTACCTGCCACTTTCAGCTCAATCATTGTATCACTGTAGAAGGAGCCATGTTGGATCACACAGCGATACTGCCCATTGTCAGAGGGTTGGACATTGAGGATTTTCAGGACTACTATCCCCTTATGCATAACATTTTTCACAAGCTCTGTCCTCCCTAAATACTCCGCCATAGCTTCCTCAGGCTTGTCCCTCCCATCCTCATAGAGGTGCACCACTCGGGAGGGTAGGGATCTGGTCCAGGTTATTTTCATATTTTTAATTCTTTGAGGAGGTGAGAGGAAGCAGGGCAGCTCTGCTTCACCACCCAGCATGGCCACCAAGGGGTCATGGGGCCCCTGGACTTGGAATGCTCCTGAAAAGAGAACAGAGATAGAATCAGGGTGGGCTGGGGGCAGGATTTGGGCAGATGAAATGGTGTTGACTACACACATGTTTGGCTATTTCCATCTTAACCAACTGGGGAGAAGGTCTGAAAGGGAATAGTTGTTGAATCTTAGGGAGTCCCTTTTCTGACCTGAACATACACTCAGAGCTAGCAGGAAGCTGGAGGTGTTGGACATAGGAAATCTAGGCCTGGCTATGCTGAGGCAAGCAAAAGACTTGGGGCATAAATGTTGACTAGGCACTTACTTTTGGGGCACATGTCCAGGGTCAACAAGATCCTGAAAGAGAGTGCCTCTTAAAATTTGGGCCCTAGCCTCCTCTCTTAACTCACCCTGTGGGGAGGGACCTGAGGAATGTAATTGCAGAGAAGGGGGAATAGACATGCTAACTCCTTCAGGTCAGGTTCTGTCCTTGTCCATAGGAGGGGGAGATCACACAGAAACTCTGATAGCTCTGGATGGATAGTAGGATATCTGTGTTGAGAAAGAATCTGAAGCAATTCAGTGGAAAAGACATTTGGAAATCATTAATAATGTTTGCCATGAATGTGGCATGAGAAAATGGGGCAAACAAGCTAATTTTTGTCAATCTTATTCTACATTGTCTTGAGGCTCTAAGAACTTATGCTTCTTTATTACCATATGGGCACTTTCATTCTCTCTATTTTTATCCCACCACATCACATGCACTCAGATGTATACACACACACACACACACACACACACACACACACACACACATCAACAGGCCTTGACCAGGAGATAGGGATGCAAATGCTTAGTACACTGCCTGGTACTTAGTAAGTGGAATAAAGTTGTCTTCTTTACTTTTCCAGGATCTCATAGCATGTGTGTTTTTGTCAAACTTTTCTTCCATCTCCCCTCCCTTTTCCTTTCCCTTTCCCTTCCCTTACATAACAGAGAATCAGAAACTCATAAGAATGCATACCTATAACCACTTGGAAGCAGAGGTAGAGTGAGATGAGGCTGCCATGATAAATTGTAGAGATTTGCTGCCTCCTCAGGTGACCGAGGCAGGGTGATCTCAAGGGTTTGTGCTGATGACTCATTGGAAAAGGAGGAAAACACTGTAATGAGGAGAGAGAAAAAAGGAGAACTCTGAGATTTAATGAAGGGGCAGAGAAAGGAAGGAATTTAGGAATTTCACTCTTGGACAGGTAAGGGGCATGTCTTATCTATGGGAATAAGGTGAGGGGCAAAGTAAGATTCATGCTCCTTTTTCTACAAGTTTTGTGACTTTGATTTTCAGGAATTTATAGGGTACTCATGGCTCTAGATACCTTCTACATACTGATGACTCATGCCAAAATGTGCATTGTCTGTACATAATGTGACCCAGTGGCAGGACCTTGCTTTCTAGAGGGATCAAGAGCTAAGGTGTTCCTCTGCCTTGGACCAACAAAAATAAACAGGTGGCTTCTATCATCTCCCGCCCCACTACCTTCTTCGCCTGGCCAAGGCAGGCTTCTAATGTCTCATTCTAGAACTTGGAAATTAGTAGTAGTAGTGGGGAAGGGGCTGTAACATACCTCATCAACCACTAAAACTTAGAATTTGGTGGCCATGGCTGTGAAGTTTGTTACCCAGAGCCCAGGGCTCAGAGATCTTGCTGCGGAGGGAGTCTCTAGGAAGGCTGGCCCAAAGAAGGGAGGGGAAGGCATTCCAAAGGCCATATTCTCTTTAGGTGGAGTGGAGGTAATATGTGGGGGAATGGATCCTGAGCTGGTAGAAGCATCTATTTATACAAAAGCCTAAGCGACCATCACAACCGAACGGGTGCAGGCTGGGCTGATGGGACCAGCCCAGCCTGCACCGCCTGTGAATGAATTTCATGCATCCGGCCTCTAGTGTGGTATATAATTGTGCAAGGTCTTAAGGACCATGGAAGCACTACAGAGATGGAGCATATATTACTTCTCCATGGACTAGGCAGCACTTTTCAACCTTTTTGATATTATGGCACATAGAGAAAATGATGTTATTTGTTGAGCACACTGTAGTAAACTAGAATGGGATTAGGCTATATGGGCTTCATGGGAAAATTATTTTCTCTATATTATTTAATTATAAGAATAATAAAATTGAATTATATATATATACTAGAGGCCCATTGCAGGAAGATTCCTGCAAGAATAGGGCTTCCTCAGGCCTATTCCTGCAAGAATAGGGCTTCCTGCATCCAGAGTGAAGCAGAGAAGGGAGCGAAGCCCGCCAGGGCTCCACTCCCATGTCCGCTGCCTCAGCTTCCTCCCTTCTCTGCCACTTCACTCCCTTCTGCAGTGTTTGACTTCCTTCTACGCTGTCTTCAGTCTTCGCTCCGTGCTAGTCTATGCAAATTAACTGCCATCTTTGTTGGGTTAATTTGCATACTCACTCTGATTGGCTGGTGGGCATAGCAGAGGGATGGTCAATTTGCATGTTTCTCTTTTATTAGTGTAGATGTGCCCAGCTGGTGTGGCTCAGTTGGTTGGGCATCATCCCATGCATTGAAAGGTTGCTAGTTTGATTCCTGCCTGGGTTTCAGGCTTGATCCCCAGTAGGGACGTGCAGGAGGCAGCCAATCAATGTTTCTCTCAGATGTTTCCATCTCTCTCTTTGTCCCTTCCTCTCTCTCTAAAAAATCAAAGACATATTTTAAAAAAGAAATATGTTAAATATAAATTTAGAAAGAATATTCCTAAAAATCTAAAATTTTTTAGTTTGCTTCATTAAATATAGCTTTAAAAATGTTTTTATATGAGTTTATCTGAGCCAAACTGATGAAGCACGCCATGGAAAAAGATCTAAAATACTCCCTAGAATAACAGTTTTTCAGCTTCTCTTATGCATTTGAAACTAAGAACGGGAAGTAAGGAAGATTACATGGAGGTAGGAGTAAGCAAAGTGAGAGTTGGATTGCAGGATAGCTACCAAGATATGTGCTCTCTTGAGAGTAGTATGGCTTATTTCAAATGTGTTAACCATATTAACACGTTTTGAAAAATATTAATTATTTTGAACAAATATAGGTTTTTGACTGCTGATTGTATATTTGAAATAACTACAGATAATTATCAATGTTCAATCATAATGATTAATTATGTCTTCAATTTCTTCGTAGTAACCATTGGTGAGATATTTTAGTTCACAAGTAGATTATACAAATTTTAAAACCTTTTTCATTCCAATTCTTTTATTTTTTAAAAAAGATTTTTTATTGATTTTTAGATACAACCAGAGAGAAAAAGAAGCATCCATGTGAGAGAGAAACATTGGTTGTCTGCCTCCTGCATGTCCCCTAATGTGGATCCAGCCGGCAACCTGAGCATGTGCCCCGACCTGGAATTGAACCAGCAGCTTGCCAATGCATAGGATGACATACAACCAATGAACAACACAGGCCAGGGCATTCTCATTCTTTTACATTGTATTTTAAAAGTTTAGGGCTCTTTCTTTCCTTTGTTTACAATTGTAATGGATTTAAAATCCAATTGCATTTTTTCATCCAATATTTCAAAATAAGGAGTTTTTTTTTTTTTTTTTTTTTTTTTTTTTTTAAAATATATTTCTTTATTGATTTCAGAGAGGAAGGAAGAAGGAGAGAGAGATAGAAACATCAATGATGAGAGAGAATCATTGATCGAGCCCGCAACCCAGGCATGTGCCCTTGGCCGGAATCGAACCTGGGACCCTTCAGTCCACAGGCTGACGCTCTATCCACTGAGCCAAGCCGGCTAGGGCAAAATAAGGAGTTTTTGAGGTGTGCAGCGGGCAGGCCTGGATGGGATGGGTTCACGTGGGCCTCAGAGCATCCCGCCCTACCAGAGAAGAGGTCACGGGGTGAAGCTGCAGCTCCTGCTGCCGCTGCTGCCGCTACCACCACGAGGTCTGAGCGCTGGGTTGCAGCCATGGCCTACTGCCGGCAGGAAGGGAAGGATAGAATTATATTTGTGACTAAAGAAGTCCATGAAACTCCAAGCAATGCAGAGCTGGTGGCTGACGATCCATACAAGTAGCATGGATTGATCCTGCCCAATGGAGACATTAACTGGAACTGCCCGTGCCTTGGGGGAATGGCTAGTGGCCCCTGTGGGGAACAATTTAAATCAGCCTTTTCCTGCTTCCACTATAGCACAGAGGATCTCAAGGGATCAGACTGTGTAGACCAGTTCCAGGCCAGGCAGGAATGCATGCAGAAGTACTCAGACCTCTATCCCCAAGATGAGGAGGAGGAGGAGGAGGAAGAGAAGAAGCCAGCAGAACGTTTCGAAAAGGCAGCTCCCGCTGAGGCCACTGCAACCAAAGAAGAGAAGGAGTCAAGCTAATGAAGGCCATGCTGCAGCACTGGCTCCAGGCCTTCCACTCAGAGTGATATGAACCTTTTGCAAATGCCTTTCAGTCACTCTCCAAGAAAGTCTTTCCCTCTACTGTTCTGTGCACTGTAATGTACAAAATAACTTATTCTGATGATCAGGGGATTTTTCTCCTTGACATATACACTGAAAGACATGGGGTTATATGTCTGTGTATCTCACATAATTACCAGTGACTGTGGCTGCTGTTTTCGAATTCTCCTCTGAGATTACCTGTAAGTTTGCCACTTTGAAATAACGTGCTGAATACTCTCAGCAATTAGAAATCATTATCTAGGAGTGTCTCTTGTGAGTGAGCTGATTTGTTCTGATTCATTATCTCCCTTTTAGTAGATTTTATACCCGTTTGGTAAATGAAATAGAAATAAAAACATCTTCCTTTAAAAATGCTGGAATGGGGCCATTCCTAATACAAGAGGCCAGATAATCAGATACTTATTTCTCAAAAACCATCTTGACCTTGAGTATATGAGGTACTATGCTTCATTTCTGATACAATTTGGTTTCCATTTTTACATTGAGGCCCAGGTTTTCTTTCTAGAGAGTGGAGCTTTGGACCCTCCGACCCACAGACGCTTTCTAAAAAGAAGAAGCTGGTTTTGCTGTTCTTGTTATTCCAGAAGCCCTGGTTGGGGCCTGTGTTCACACTGGCTGTTCAGATGCAATATTCTTGAGAGGTGGGGACCTACTTGTTACCAAAGTAGCGACCAAGAAGGAAACATGAACTAAAAGGAGAGCACAGTTTTACCTGAAAAACAAAAACAAAATAAGGAGTTTTTGTTGTATGTACATACAATGAATGTTAAATTAATCACTTTGCACTACAAATTGACAAAAAAAAAATCTGATGTCAGTGAAGACAGAATTTGGGTGCTGCTGCCTTGAGCACCACCAGGAACCTATGCCAGGCCTCTTTGTTCCTCCCATTCACTCCAGGTAGGATCACATATGGGCTCCTTTTGCACCTGCACTTTGAACTCTTCCTGTTACTCTCTGGGGTCCTTTTCCTGAAGGGCAGTATTCAGTGCAGTTGGCTGAAGACTAAATCTAGGCTGTCAATCAAGCAGAGTGTGTAGTCGTTATCACAAAACAGAGGTTGACAGAAGTTGCTCTTCCCATTTGCTGCTCATCTTGCAAAGCCATCTGAAGGATGCTACTGGTGGGAAATTGGTATAAAGACATGTTTAAAGATGAAGCCTGAAGGCCTACTGGTATCTGTACTGGTACATGGTACCTTCAACTAAGTGGGGTCCTGTTTCCTAATCTCTTGAAAGTGTAGGAAATTGCTGGGGTCCAGCCCCAGTGGGTCCAGGGGTTCCCCAAGGTGTGGACGGAGTCGGCGGAAAAGGAATGACACGAAGGCAGTGTTCAGGTGATCATCATAGCCAGGTTCCTCTTAGCCAGGTACCTTTCTTTATTGTCATCTAACATCTGTATATATACTATTTGGTCCCAATCCTATCCATTCTATACAAAAGGCCAGGGGGCTTCCCAACTCCATTCAAAGGTTACTCTATTGTTCCACTAAGCTACAAGGAAGTAACTGAAGGAGGTCACTCCAAGCAAAGATCAAAGCGACCAACCACCCCTCTGACACTCAGTTAAAGGGTTTACTGATAAAAATCCTCACCTGGGGAAACAACCTTTCTTCTCCTAGCCAGGTTCCTTCCCCTATTGTCCTCTTACATCTGCATTTATCCTATTTGATCTTAATCCCATCCATTCCATTCCAAAGGCTAGGGCATTTCTCATCTCCATATCAAGGTCCCTAGAAACATCCCTGCACAGACTGCCTCAAGCAGCCAGGGTGGATCGGCTTCCAGCAGGAAATGATTGGTTAGGGACAAAATTTTGTGGCAACTAACTCACGTGGGCAAGAGAAAGTTATTGTGCCCCCTTCCCCCACCAGGGCAGAGCCTGCTTCCCACCAATGGCAGGGAGGAGACACTCTGGAAACAATGCAGAGACCTAAGAATCTGTTGAGAGACCTGATAGAGAAAAGTGGGGAGGATCTTAGCAAAGAGTTCTAGGCTGTACTAACAGCCAAGCTCTTCAGAGCTATGTCTTGACCAAAATTTCTTTATAGAAACTCACTGCAAAATTAAAGTGCCCAATACAACTTTTCCAATAGTTCCCTTGTACTTCTGCCACACCACACATGATGTATTTATGGTGGAAACAAAGGAAATGGTTTTGAAAAAAAGGAAAGCAGGAACAAGACTTACTGTTCTATGAAGACTCAAGGGGACCTGGAGGATGATGTGGCCGTTAGGGGTCCTCTCAGGCAACTCTCAAGTGGCAGCACCCCAGCTCTAGTTATGGGCCCTTACTTTTTAAGAGGAGGTGTTTTGAGTACTTTACCAGCTGTCACTCATACTTTGTTGGATCAGTGTGATGTTCTTGGTAAATTTCATCAGAGACTTCACTTGTCCACCATGGCTACTTCCTCAGGCTACACTGAAATCACCAGCTAGTGATTTCATTTCAGGTCCACACACCCTTCAGTATTTGTAACTTTCTTCTCTGAAAGTGAGAATCCTGGCTCTTGATCCTTAATATCTTTATACTAGTGGACTGATGCACAAAATTCTTGCACATTAAAAGGGAATTAATTTGAGGAAATATTTTAATATTGCTATTTGCCCTTTCTCTGTAATAGAAGTGTAAGAGATGAAAGGACATTTGTAAAATGTATATGAAAATAATATATAAACTTATTAATAAACAGTAACAAAATGATATAACAACAACGGAGGCATGATATAAAAACAACAAAAACATGATATAAAAACAACAGTGATGCAAACAATGACTGATACAGTGATTAAAGTTATTCTAATATCTCTCTGTACACCACATTAAGAGTGAAAACACTTTCAGAGTGCTTGACTAATTTCCCTTGTGATGAAGTATTTAGAACTTTGACTTTAACGTCACATGCTCTTTGAACCCGAGAGAAAGCAACATGTAACTGACTATGTGCAAAAACGGGTTCAGGTAGGAACATGCCTACTCTGTCTAGAGTTTGTCCTTGTGATTTATCAATAGTCATCACAAATTCTGGCATCATGGGAAACTGTCATCGAATCAATTTAAGTGGGAGGCCAGTGTCAGATGGGGACAAATCAATTCTTGGAATCAGAACAACCTCTTCCTCTGCAGATCCTGTTAATATTTCAGCTTCGATAATCTCAGGTCGTAATCTTTTGATAATAAATTTGGTACCATTACAAAGACCACATTTACTATTTAGATTTCTCAATAGCATGATGATTGCACCCACTTTCAATTTTAATTTATGACACAGCATTCCCGAAGGAGTAATACTATTAAGAAGTTCGATGGCAAAATTTTCCTTTTCAGCATCATCTGTTGAATCAATGGAATCATCACTCAAATATGTGTGAAATCTCCATTAAGTATATCCAAAATTTCTTCATTTAATTTTTGAACGTGCTCATTTTTTGGATAAAGAATTGCATGTTTAGATATATTTTTAATATTATCTATAGATATACTACTTCCAAAGGTAGCTTCAATAATAGATTCATTACAAATCATTTCACAGGGGATTTCAATAATATCCATTCCTCAATGAAAACTGCTATCAAGTTTGCCATCTCCAAGTTTTACTATCCATTCACTATAAGCAGAATCCTCTGATGTCATATTTGTTGTAAGAGACAACTTTCTGAAACATCCCCAAACATTATAGTACTTTAAATTCGTTTGTACTATGGCATAGCATGCGGTACAATACTGAGACATTGTCGAAAATCCTCTCCAAGAAGGAGAACTTTCCCACCAAATACAACATTCAAATTCATAATTTCTCTTACTAATCTGTCTATGGCCTTTATAGCATGACTGGATGCCATGGTGCATTCATCAATAATGAGAAGTTGGGCCTTTTTAATAGTTTGAGCAACTTTACTGTCTATATTGAGTCTAGAAATTGAAATTTCATTTGATGGAATTGGTAATTTATGTTGGGATTGAACGGTTCTTCTACCGAGAAGTAAATTTGCAGCAATTCCTGTAGACGCTGTGGGTAAAACAGTACCACCATGACCTCTAATATAATGTATTAAAACTTTATAAAAATATGCCTCCATGCTCAGAGGGCAGGTTCCTCCCTCAAACCTCGCCCTTGCTGGAAACAACTCAGGGAGGGCGCCTCAGGCTGCGGGGACTGATGGAAGTCAGGGGGTGGCATGGAGGTGGTTCCTGCACTTCTGATCACTTGCACACTGTGTTTTATACCACAGCATGTGGCAGTGGCTGTGAAGGTCACCACAGCAAACCAGCGCTGACTGCAGGACTGACTTCCAGTTGGTCGAACCTCAGTTGTGATGGTCATTACACCCAGGGTTTTTATATAAATAGATTTTTGATCAACCCCTGTGTGTGAGGCCAAGTTCTCAGCTCTGTTTATATGCTTTCCCCTACATGAATGCCCCCCTCAACCCTCTCCAGCACTATGCTGGGCATTCCCTCCACATGGACCCCTCCTTACCTTGTGTGAGCTCTGGCATGTCCTACCCCATTCCTCACTGTGCTCTGGCTCTAACACTCATTGGAGAGCTTCCTCCCCCCATGGACTTTCTCCTGCCCCATGGACTTTCTCCTCCCCCATGTCAGGTTGCCTCCATGGGCTGGTATCCCTTCAGCCCTCAGAGGGCTCTGACCTCTTGTTGTGGGCCACCTCAGTTCCCCTTCTACCGGCACATCTTGTCCTCACTGCACTGCCAGAACAAATGTCGACTTTACTCTGCCTTTTCCAAACAGTTTAAGATTGGGTTGTTCAGGAAGGGAAGGGAAAGAAAGCTAAAGAAAAAGAGGGAAGGAGGAGAAGAGGGGAAGGCTATACCTTGTTTTTTAAAATTTTTTGTTGTTTAAGGTATTACAAATAGTAGTACATATGTCTCCCATTTTTCCCCATT
>NW_005874829.1:0-14131 GCF_000147115.1 Myotis lucifugus
CAGTGACAGGGAAGGGGTCCGGGATGACTCGGAGGCTTCACGTTGGGCAACTGTTGTTCAGGTACCACGGTTGCCTCTTGATGATACGATCATTGCATTGATTTTTGGAGACAAGAATTATTCGTTCGAAATTATTCATGTAACAAAACTGTGTCTGCATCAAGCCATGTGGCAATGTCTGCCCTTCCTCCCCGTCCTCCCTGACCAAAGCCTGGAGCCTCCTTCCAGGCTGCGTGCCCAGGGCATGACCTCTCCGTCCACCTGCAGGAGCAGCGATGTCAGCCCCGGGCCTGTTCTGGAAAATGAGACGGACACTGCCCTCTGGTGATAGCAGACATCTTTGGGAAAGCGGGCCGCTGGGAAAGAAGTCCTGGCCGAGGAGAGTTTACAAACACACCTGAAAGGCGCTACTTCCCATCCACGTTTGTGCTCGAGTGGCTAACAAGCACCGAACCGGGTTTTCGCAGAACTTTCTTTTGCCGTAAACTGGGAAAGACACGCTTTCAGAACCAAAGTTTGTTGTCCGGGAACGAGAGTTAAAAGGAGCCACTTAGAAAGGCAGCGTTTGAAGGGCCTTTAATCCATCCTCGGTGTCTCACTGCCCGGAACTCAGGAAGCCCCGCGACCCCCCACAGGCAGACTCCAGGCTTGTGAGCGCGAGCCCAGCTCCACTGAGTGGCGCTTAGGAACACGCCGCCGGGTCTGGCCTGGCCGCCTCAGCCCCGCGTCCAGGCTGGGTCGAGGCCCTCTGCCAACTGAAGGCCTGAGGAGGCCCAGGAGGAGGCTCACTGGAGTTTTGTGTTCCAGATTCTCCTTTTAAGCAAACGCTGACAATTTTCAATGACCAAGGAAGAGCTGTGCGAGATAAAGGAACATTGGGTGCAAAAATAGGGACACTTCACTGGGTTAGGGCACAAGTTCACACTTCACACACTGGCTAATCTAAAGCAAACACTGGGTTTAATTGAGATCATTTTTTCCAAAAAAGGGGTAAGCCTCCCATATACACAGAGGTTCTCTCATCCCCCAGATATTCAGCAGCCAAAATAAATATGTTTTCATTTAGCCTGGAAATGCAGGTGGTGTCCAAATGCCTGATAGTCTGTCTTGTTCCTCAAACCCGGCCAACACTGACTTCTCCCTGCTGCTCAGCTTGGAGCACGAGATGGTCCTACCTGCCCCCCTGCCCCTCCCCCTCCTTCCAGAGCCGACCGGACTCCTAAAGTGCAACGGAGGGTCGGGTCGAGAAGAAGCAGCCCCCAGCCTGAGTGCTCCATTCTTCCTGCTCTGGCCCCCGAGCGGCCCCTGCCACCCTTTCAGACCACGACGCGTGGAGAAACATAAATACGACCAGCTACAAACGGCAGGTCCTAAACTTGAACACCAGATAAACTGGGGTATAGGAAACACAAGGAGGGGTGGTGGGCGATTATTAGAATGACACCGAGGTAACTTCTAAGCAGCGCGATGAGCTGACAGAGATGTAGGAGGAAGAAAATGAGCGATGGCTCAGAGGAGAGAGGCTAGTTGCATGTGGGAGGCAGGGAGGGGGCAGAGCTATGGGCTATACCAGTGATGGCGAAACCCTAACTTAACTCTGGTGCTGTGTCACATATAGAAATTTTTTGATATTTGCAACCATAGTAAAACAAAGACTTATATTTTTGATATTTATTTTATATATATTTAAATGCCATTTAACAAAGAAAAATCAACCAAAAAAATGAGTTCGCGTGTCATAGGTTCGCCATCACTGGGCTATACCGTGAGCCGCCAGCCGGAGGGAGAGGCAGCTGCGGGACGACAGCACCTGACAGGGTCCAGGAGCCGGAATTTTTACTTAATACAAAAGACAATTGGCAGTCATTGTGGGGAACCAGAAAAGAGAGGTGATAATGTAAGAATACGGCTAAATAAGTTAAAGAATGGCCATGATGGGACATCATGCAGTTGCTTTTTAAATTCTTTTGAAGAATTTTTAATTACACGTGACATGTTTCGCGATGTGATGAGAAGTGAAAAAGATGAATGCAAGTTTATTTATAATACAATTTCAATCATGGTACATAGATCTAACGCTTAGAGAGTCAGGAAGAAAATACACTAAAATATAGTTATTATCACTTGGTGGTCAGAGTAGAGATGATTTTTTCTTTTTAAAGTTTATTCCAAATATTCTACAAAGAATATATTATTTCAAAATCTGAGAAAAATTTACATGTGACTTTAAAAAGAGCATCAGAGGAATCTGATTGGGTTGTAGGTTGAGGTTGATGAGGCTGGAGGCAGTTTGGCCAATAGAGGTTCGCAAATGATTCAAGCTGTAAGTGGGAGGCCTGGTCTCGCACAATGGAGCGAGATAACGGAGAGAAAATGGGGAGTTTAGTTCAGAGGAATAACAGAAAGGACATCAAGAGGTTAGGCGGTGCATGTTCAAAGAGTTGAAAATAGAAGCCAAATGCCAGAGGAAAGATAAAGGTGCTACCTGCTAATTAAGTGGGAAGTAGAGAGGGTTCGGCAAAATCCAATTCACTGTGGTCCTTTTTGTTTTAGGTGTTTATGGGATATAAAAGGTAGGCCAGGGACTTTCCACTTGACAGATTAATACAGGAACCCTTAATAGGTTTTCTCACTGAGGGCTTTAGGTTGCTGGGATTTCTTTAATGTTAGACATTTGATCTAAGCTGCAGACCTGTCTTGATACCACCAGCTCTCAATCGAATCATTTGGCTAATGAATATTTACTGATACGTTCTCTGGAAAAGTTCCCGGCCCTATAATCGAGTACCGGAAAATGGCATCTATACAAACTATTATAGAAAAAGACAGTAAGGTTGATATTTGCAACCAAAAGAGCACGGTAAGGTTCACAGGCGGGGACAGCTATTTTACTCTGGGCTTCTCAGGTGAGATATTTAGTGGGCTCTCCCTTTCCTGACTCTGCCCCATCCCTGCAAACTTATTACTATCCTTCAACATATACCTCCCCTACTGAGGCCACCTCTTGTCTCATTTTCCAACGTGCTCTACTCATTGTGCCAATTAGGAATGCATTCAGCTGCAAGTACCATCTGTCTATTAAATTGAAAGGACAGACACTGTTCAAAGGTAGGCAATCTCCGAGCTGGTGCAGCAGCTCAGTGATTGTCATGAGGGTCTCAGTTGTTGCTTCATCATTCTTAGCGTAATTATTTTTCATCCTCATGTGAGTTGCCTCATGGTGACAAGATGGCTGCTGTAGCTCCACTTATCACATAATGTTCACATGCAAAGCAAGAAAAAGGAGGAAGAAAGGGTGCTAGCAGATTCCCTTCTTGTGTTTGTTTCTTTATGAGGAAAGCAAAAGACTTTTTGCAGAAGCTCACTCTGAACTTTGTCGCACGTTTCTTTGGCCAAAATGTATCACACAGCCACACCGAGGTACAGCGAAGGCTGGGAACATGGATGTGTGGCTCCTCCAGAGCTGCTCTGGCCAATGTGGCAGCCTCCAGCTACATGTGACTATTGAGTGCTTGAAATGTGGTTAGTGCAACTGAGGCTCTGAATTTCTCATTTTATGTGATTTTCATTAATTTAAATATAAACATGGGAGCAGTAAAAAAAAAAACAACACACATTTTTTTCCATTAGATACACTTTATTGTTTGGGTAAGACTACATTTCATTTTGGTCTTTGCATGGCACAGATATCATTGTTTTGTGGCACACATGTCAGCAGCTGCATTCATGGTTCCCAGTATCACACATAAATAGTTCATTGACCAGTTTTATTACTATGGATGCAAATATTGAGGGCTGTATTTTATTATTGTTGACACTATTACAGATGTCCCCCATTGTCCCTCTCTTTGTCCACCTCCACCCAGCCCCGCCACCCCTCCCCTGGCCTTCACTACACGGTTGTCTGTGCCCATGGACTATGTATGTATGTTCTTTGTCTACTCTCTTCACCTTCTTGTATCCGGTCCCCCCTCCACTCTCACCCTCTGACAGCTGTCAGTCCGCACCATGTATCTATCTATGCCTCTGGTTCTATTTTGTTTGTCAGTTTATTCTGTTCATTAGATTCCACATATACGTGAGATCATAAGGTCTTTGTCTTTCTCTGACTGGCTTATTTCACTTAGCGTAATACTCTCCAGGCCCATTCATGCTGTTGCAAAGGGGAAGAGTTCCTTCTTTTTTACAGCCACCTAGTATTCCATTGTGTAGATGTACCAAAGCTTTTTTATCCACTCATCTGCTGATGGGCACTTCTGCTGCTTGCCAAATATTGCAAATAATGCGGCAATAAACATAGAGGTGCATATATTCTTTCTGGTTGGTGTTTTGGGTTCTTCGAGTATATTCCCAGAAGTGGAATCACTGGGTCAAAGGGCGGTCCTATTTTTAATTTTTTGAGGAAACTCCATACTGTTTTCCACAGTGGCTGCACTTTGCATTCGTACCAGCAGTGCACTAGTGTTCCCCTTTCTCCACATCCTCCATCCTCGCCAGCACTTGTTTGTTGAGTTATTGATGACAGCCATTCTGGCAGGGGTGAGGTGACACCTCATTGTAGTTTTCATTTGCATCTCTCTGTTGATTTGTGACGTTGAACATCTTTTCATATGTCTATTTGCCATCTGTATTTCTTCTTCAGAGAAGTGTCTATTCAGGTCCTTTGCCCGTTTTTTAATTGGATTGTTTGTCTTCCTTGCGTTGAGTTGTATAAGTTCTTTATATATTTTGGAAATTAACCCCTTATCAGATGTATCATTGCCAAATATGTTCTCCCCTACAGTGGGTTCCCTTTCCAGTTTGTTGATGGTTTCTTTTGCGTGTGCAAAGCTTTTTAGTTTGATGTAGCCCCATTGGTTTATTTTGCCCTGTGTTTCCCTTGTTCTAGGAGATATATCAGTAAAAATATTGTTACACAAGATAGCTGAGATTTTACTATCTATGTTTTCTCCTAGGATTTTTATGGTTTTGTGACTTACATTTAAATCTTTTATCCATTTTGAATTTATTCTTGTGTATGGTGGAAGTTGGTGGTCTAGTTTCACTTTTGGGGGTGCATGTCCCTGTCCAATTTTTCCAACACCATTTGTTGAAAAGACTATTTTTACTTCATTGTATGCTCTTGCCTCTTTTGTCAAATATTAATTGACCATAAAGGCCAATTGGGTTGATTTCTGGGCTCTTTGTTCTGTTCCGTTGATCTATATGCCTGTTTTCGTGCCAGTAGCAGGCTGTTTTGATCACAATGGCTTTGTAGTATAGTGTGATATCTGGTATTGTGATCCCTCCAACTTTGTTCTTCTTTTTCTTTTTTTTTTTTTTTTAAATATATTTTATTGATTTTTTTACAGAGAGGAAGGGAGAGAGATAGACAGTTAGAAACATCGATGAAAGAGAAACATCGATCAGCTGCCTCCTGCACACCCCCTACTGGGGATGTGCCTGCAACCAAGGTACATGCCCTTGACCGGAATCGAACCTGGGACCTTTCAGTCTGCAGGCCGACGCTCTATCCACTGAGCCAAACCGGTTTCGGCTGTTCTTCTTTTTCAAGATTGCTGTGGCTATTCGGGGTCTTTTTTGGTTCCATATACATTTTTGGAATATTTGTCTAGATCCCTGAAATATGCCATTGGTATTTTAATATGAATTGCATTGAATCTATAGATTGTTTTGGGTAGTATGGACATTTTAATTATGCTAATTCTTCCAATTCATGTACATCTTCCTCTCTTTCTTCAATGTCCTATATTTCCGAGTAGAGGTCTTTTGCTTCCTTAGTTAAGTTTATTCCTATGTACCTTTTTTTATTGTTGTTTCAATAGAAAATGGGGATTGTTTTCTTAGTTTCTCTTTCTGACAGTTCATTATTGGTGTATAAAAATGCCATTGACTTCTGGCTATTGATTTTGTATCTGGCTACTTTGCCAAATTCTTTTATTAGATCCAGTAGTTTTTTGGTAGAGTCTTTAGGGTTTTCTATGTATAATATTATGCCATCCTATATAATAAAAGGCTAATAAGCAAATTGACCAAATGGCAAAACAACTGGTCGCTATGATGCGCGCTGACCACCAGGGGGCAGATGCTCAATGCAAAAGCTGCCCCCTGGTGGTCAGTGCACTCCCACAGGGGGAGCACTGCTCGGTCAGAAGCCAGGCTCACGGCTGGCAAGTGCAGCAGCAGTGGCAGGAGCCTCTCCTGCCTCCACAGCAGTGCCAAGGTTGTCCGACTGATGGCTCCCAGACTGTGAGAGGGTGCAGACCAGGCTGAGGAACTCCCCAGTGCATGAATTTCATGCACAGGGCCTCTACTTTGCAAATAATGACTGCTTTACTTCCTCCTTTGCAATTTGGATGCCTTTCATTTCTTCTTCTTGTCTGATCATAGTGGCTAGGACTTCCAGTACTATATTGAATAAGAGTGGTGAGCCCGGCTGGTGTAGCTCAGTTGGTTGAAGCACGTTTCCATACACCAAAAGGTTGCAGTTTTGATTCTCAGTCAGGGCACATATACTTAGATTGTGGATTTGATGCCCAGTTGGGGCATGTACTGGAAGTCAACTGACGAATTAATGTCTCTCTCTCTCTCTCTCTCTCTCTCTCCCTCCCTCCCTCCCTCCCTTCTTCCCTCACCCTCTCTCTAAAATCAATAAGTATGTCCTCTAGTGAAAGCAGACATCCCTGTCTTATTCCTGATTTTAAGGGAAATGCTTTTAGTTTTTGTCCATTGAGGATGATATTGGCTGTAGATAAGGGCAGTATTTTTTAGCACTCATTTTGATTATTGAAAAACTTTAAAGGATGTTTGGAAAAACTGTAAATTTTATAAAACATAAATATTATCTCTACCATCTCAATTCAGTATCTGAAATGAGGTGCATTATCTATATATGTAAAAAGCCCATGGCTGTAACGCTGTAACAACCGAACAACCAGTCACCAGGAGGTGCATTGATGGGTCCTGCCTCATGCGGCGGGTCGGGGGTCCCACCTCGTACAGTTGGTCTGGGGCAGGTCTGGGGTCTGGAGTCCCACCTCGCGTGGCGGGTATGGGGTCCCGCCCCCGCAGAAGTGCAGCAGACACTGGGGTCCCACCCATGGCGGTGCAGTGGGTCTAGGGTCCCGCCGGCGCTGCGGGTCTGGGGTTTCGCGTGCTGGGCCTCTAGTAAGTATATAATATACAAAGGAGTTCAACAATATATTATAAAAAGCAAATGTAAAAATATCTTAATTTTATAAATATTGATTACATATTGAAGTTACAATATTTTGGTTATATTGAGTTAAATAAAATATATTATTAAAATCAATTTTATCTGTTCTTTTACATTTTAATGGGTCTACTATAAAACTTAAAATTATATATATGACTTGCATTATATTTTTATTGTACATCCTTGTCTAAATTGAGAGGAAGGCAAAAATGAAGAGGATTGGGGATGATTTTTAGGTTAGCCAACCAATAGGGTTGGCCTCACTCATATTGCCTGTGTCATCTGCTCATCAGGAATACTTTTTCTCTCCTCACCTATTAAGTGTACACAGCAGTGCTCAATGAATCATAACTATAATTTATTGTTGAGGTTACTCCTATTGCTATTAAGTTGGGCCTCAAACAATATCTAGTGTGGCTTTACATAAATTCTAGCTTAAGGCTGACATCTTATAAAAACTCTTCTTTGACCACCCAGTTTAGCAATTCTATTCATGCATTCATGCTCACTTTCACATGACAAAAAGCCATTGTATATTGACATCAATGTGAAAGAATGTAAGAATTCTGCAGAGGAGAGACAAAAGATTTCCCGAAAGAGGTAGCACTTGAACTGAAATAAGAAGAATGAGGTGGAACCTGCCAAACCTAGGAAGCAGCATTGCAAAAGCATGAACAGGCGCCGTGCATTTGGATACTGATGAAAATTTTGTGTAGCTGGAGGAAAGGTTGCTTGGCACTGAGGCTAGACTTTGGGCTTTCTATATGGGTGGAGTGGGAAGAAGCAGGACATTTCTCAACAGGTTTGTTCCTACTATGTCCTTCCTTCTTCTAAGAGGTTTGTTCTAATGTTTCTCTACCTTCTCAAGATATATGCTTATTTCATTAACTTACCTTTTTCTTTATTTTATAACTAGAGGCCCGGTGCACAAAAATTTGTGCACTCGGGGGGGTAGAAAGGGGTCCCTCAGCCCGGCCTGTGCCCTCTCGCAGTCTGGGACCCCTCAGGAGATAACGACCTGCTGGCTTAGGCCTGCTCCCGGGTGGCAGAGGGCAGGCCCAATCCCTAGATGCAGCCCCTGGTCAGGCTCAGAGCAGGGCCGATTGGGGAGTTGGGGCGCCGCCCCCTGTCATGCACAGAGCAGGGTGGATCGGGAGGTTGCAATGCCACCCTCAGTCACGCTCAGGGCAGGGCCGATTGGGGGGTTGGGGCACCGCCCCCTGTCACACTCAAGGCAGGATCGATGGGGAGGTTGCAGCGCCACCCCCTGTCACGCACAGAGCAGGGCCAATCAGGGGGTTGGGAGCTGCCCCCTGTCACGCACAGAGCAGGGCCGATCAGAGGGTTGAGGAGCTCCCCCCTGTCACTCACAGAGTAGGGCTGATAGGGGAGTTAGGGCACCGCCCCCTGTCACACACAGAGCAGGGCGGATCAGGGGGTTGGGGCGCCACCCTCTATCACCCACAGAGCAGGGCCGATCAGGGGGTTGGGACGCTGTACTCTGTCACACACAGAGTTGCAGGGCGATCAGGGGGTTTGGGCGCTGCCCCCTGTCACGCTGATCCGGTGCCAGGAGGCCTCGCGGCTCCGCTGATCCCGGTGCTGGGAGGCATATTACCCTTTTACTATATAGGATAGAGGCCTGGGGGCCGGCTGGTTTGCCCTGAAGGGTGTCCTGGATCAGGGTGGGGGTCCCCACTGGGGTGCCTGGCCAGCCTGGATGAGGGGATGATGGCTGTTTGCAGCTGGTCACACACCCTTCAGGGTGGGGGTCCCCACTGGGGTGCCTGGTCAGTCTGGGTGAGGGGCTGAGGGCTGCCTTCAGGGTGGCGATTGACTGAAGCTCCCAACCACTCCTTTTTTTCTTTTTTTTTATTTTTCTTCTGGGCCAGCTTTAGCTCTGGCTCTATCTCTGAGGCCTGGGCTGCTGAAAGCTGATATCTGGTTTGTTTGCGTTCTATAATCGAAACAATGTATAACTCCAGCTCTGAGATCCCGGCAGCTGTTTAGCTTCTATATTTGTTACAAAGTTTCAAACTGCCGGCTCAGAGGCCGGCAAGGCAGGCGGGGAACATTGGAGTCCTCCTTCACTGCAGCAAGCAAGCCTCATGTTCGCTTCCAGCTGCCTGGCTGCCGGCTGCCATCTTGGCTGACAGTTAATTTGCATATACTCACTGATTAGCCAATGATAAGGGTAGCGGTCGTACGCTAATTACCATGTTTCTCTTTTATTAGTGTAGATATAACCCTTAAGTTATAAATTTTCCATTAATTACTAATTTAGCTGCATTCCACAAGATACGAAAAACATTAACATTGTTATAAATAGCATCTACTTTGCTTTTTAGTTTTTCTTTGACGCCTGAGTAATTTTGAGATGTTCTATACATGTTCAAACATACAAAGTTTTTTAAGATGTCTTTTTGTGTTAAATTTCCAATTATATTGCATTATTGTCAATGGTTTCTATGACCAACTTTCTGTACTTGTTGAGACCTGATTTGAAATATAGTACATGTCCGGCTTCTGTCAATATCCCATGCAGGCTTGGGGAAGCTCAATGGGAAAAAAAGGAGACAATATGTACTACTATTTGTAACACTTTAAACAATAAAATAAAATTTAAAAAATAAATAAAAGAATATATATTTTTTCATTTGGGGATAAAGGATTTTTGTATTCTTTATATTAAGTCTACTTACTTTATTATTTCAAATCCTCAATATTTTTACTCATTTTATCTCATTGCTCTTTCAGTTATTGTGATGGAATATTAAAATGTTCCATTATGGTAATGGAATTGGCCTTTTGTTTCCTGTGATTTGTTTAGTTTGTTTTTATATGTTTTGATGATATACTTTGGTGTTTTCAATTTTTGAATTATTTCTGCTGTGTATCAATATGCAGTGAGCCTATGAGTCCCTAACAATGTACTTTGCTTTAAGTATATTTTGCCTGATAATAATATTGCTATGCTAGTTTTCTTTTGGTTAGCATTTGCTTTGAATATCTTTTTTCAATCTTATTACTTTCAACCTTTCCAAGTTCTTATATTTTAGATATGCCTCATAAATAGAATATACTTGGATTTTTAAAATCCAATCTGACAATATATATTGTTGCCCTGGTGAATTTTATCTACTTTCATAAATTGTGATTACTAATATCTTGGATTTTATTGTTTTATTTAATGTGTCTTTTCTATTCACTGCAATTTGTTTTATTTTCTTTTTCCTTTTCTTTCCTACTTCCAGTAAATTTATTGAGAGGTTTCTAGTTTTTTGTTTGTTTGTTTCTTAGTTTAGCTTGGACATTTTAAGTGCTATATCTATTATTCTTACATTTTATTAAGTAACTTTTGCTTTATGAAATCTAAGGTTAGTTAATTACTACTTTAGATTTAAAATTAACTAATAACTACAGCCAGTGAAGGTAGTTAATAGTTCCACTGCCTTCCTAAACAATACAGAAACCTTAGGACATTTTAATTCAAAGTTCTGTTCATCTTAAACATTATTGTTGTCCAATATATGACCAAAATTATTTTTATTCTTTCTTTTCTCCAAATTAATAAAGAGTATTAATATTATTACATACAGGCACTTCTTATTTAGATTTTCCTATTTATTTATCTATTTTTCTTACATATGTCAGTTTCCTTTTGGATTTGGCATTCTTTTTCCTGAAGTAACATAGGAGGATTGGTTGCAGCCTGCTTGTGGAAAAGGGCATTCCGCGCCAACAAGGCAGTATTGCAGGAGCCCAAAGGTCATGGGAGAACACAGTGTGTTTGGCTAATGATGAAAAACTGCTTGAAATTGAGGCTAGAGTTTGGACTTTCTATATGGCTAGAGGGGAGAGTAAGCATTTTTTTAAAATATATTTTATTGATTTTTTTACAGAGACGAAGGGAGAGGGATAGAGAGTTAGAAACATCGATGAGAGAGAAACATCGATTAGCTGCCTCCTGCACACCCCCTACCGGGGATGTACCCGCAACCAACATACATGCCCTTGACCGGAATCGAACCTGGGACCCTTCAGTCCGCAGGCTGACACTCTATCCACTGAGCCAAACCGGTTAGGGCAAGAGTAAACATTTTGTGCCCTAAACACCCTCTGCCCCCATGTTTGAATGGCAATGTAGCTGAGTATAGAATTCTAATTTAATATATCTCTTCTCTCAGTACTATCCTACTGCCTTTTTGTTTCCATTGTTATCGTTGGGAAATATGGTGTCAATCTAATTGTTATTCTTTAGTAGCAATATGTCTTTTAAAACCCCTGGCTGCTTTTAAGATCTCTTGTCTTTGGTGCTCTCAGCATGAATATTATGATTAGGAAATGAGGGGGTTTTTTTTAAATGTATTATTCTGTCCAGTACTTATTGTGCTTCCTGAATGCCTGGATTCACATATTTCTTATTTCTGGAAAATGTAGAACCATTATATTATCTCTTTTAATATTGGCTCTCCACCATTCTCTCGATTCTCTGTACACCCCAATTAGACATCTGTTGGACCTTATTAATCTGTCACATCTCAGTCTTTCATATTCTCCACATCAGTAGATGTCTGTGCTTCATTTTCAGTGATTTCCTCCGATCAGTCTTTTCTCCTTCCTTTCCTTTTGATTCTTTGCATCAAAGAGTGCCTGAAGCCAGTGTTGTCTTTGAATTTTTCAATTACCTTTACCAGTACAAAACACTTTTAAAGCCAGATTCAATTTTAGGTTTCCATTTTTTGTAACTCAAGAGTTCTAATATATAGTCACACAGCTAGTTAGCCATCATGTCTCATTAGAAATGTCTACTGAATTTAACATTTCCTTCCCATCCCCGCTGATCTCATTGTCAGCTCTGCCACTTAGATGCACGGCAGAGCCGCAGCCAGTGAAGGAGGCTTACGGGAACAGTAGAGACACAGAGGGATAATAAGGAGGAGGCTCTGCCAAGATGCAGGGAAGAACATTTTCATAATTAAAGGGATATTCAATCACTGCAGAGAGGCCAAGAGGTATGAGAATGGAAAATGTGTACTGGAATTGCCCATTAGGAGTTGATTGCTGACCATTATATTCTGCCTTTACTTTTCATGGCTTTTACTGGTGTTTTTTTTTTACCAATTACTATGATTAGCAGAAAGCATAGAAGATGGATATTCCAAAAAATATTAAGTGATTAACTGAGTTCATTTGATGGGTTTGGGAACACATGAAAATAGCCATTTAGTAACTGTGGTTTCTAAGGAAGGGGCAAGAAATAATGTAATCAAGAAACAAGAAAAGCAGCTTTAAATTGAAAGTAATTTTGAAAGGATCTAAAATTTGTGGGACAATTTAACCCGGAGCCAAGTTCCCCGGGCAGCTTACGCGAAATGTGCTACAGTGGTGTGGGTGAGGGGGTGGCTACTTAAAGAGATTAATTGGAAATTTCAAGTAATCCTTCCAAAATATAGACACTTGAACCAGTTCACTCTGGACCCATTTCCCCTTATTGTGGTCCTGGGAAGTGTTAATAATTCCTAAGGCAACAGAGGAAACAAAAACTGCCTTTGTCTTTTCAGATCCATTACTACTGTTGCAACTGACAAAGGGGTAGTGATCATTTCAAATGTTTCCTCAGCCAGAGACCATGAATGTAGCAGGTGTCCTCGGGAGAAGGCCCCGGGGTTTCCTCTCCACCACAGACGCGTCGCTAGATCACGATTATTTGCTCTGCTCTCTACCTATCAGTCCATCTGTCCAACTAGCTACCTTTGGGCAACTCAAATGCATCCATCATCACTGACTCTTCAACAATGTTCTGGGTTAAATCAACCCATATATTTCTTCTTTGACCTCAATGCCAGTAGGTCCAAGCGAGTTGGAATGGGGGCCAGGGGAGAATATCCACGAATCATAGCGTTATAGCAATTTTATGCTGTTGGCTGCACACGTTGGTTTTGCATCTGTTCTGAAATGAATTCTCCTGATCGTTTGCTTTCTGTGCCATGTTCACTATTTATTTTGTTGCTTGGCTCACACGGGGCCTGAGCTTGACTCCGGTCCATACGTCTGGAAAGCATTGTGCAGTTGGTCCTTCCACACATCCCGCTCTTTTCATAAAAGTGTCCCTTTTGTGTGTGTGTGTTTAACAGAATGGCTGATCACGGCAATTGGTAACAGGGCAAAAACTGATAATTTGCTTAAAATGAATCACTTTTGTGCCAGACCGGGAGCCCCGTGACTCATAATTACACGTTCAAAACTGGCTCTTTGTAACAAGAGGAAGCCCCGCCAGAGGGGCGCTCAGCAGCCCGCTCACTCTGTGCGTTCCTTATGTCCAGAGAGCAGCTCACTGCCCAGGGCAGCCCCCGGCTCATTAGTCAGCCCCGCAGTGGAAGGCAGAGGGCGTCTCCCCCCAGCCCGTGCTCTGCAACAGTTAACCAGGTCCTGCGTGTCTGCTGTGAACAGTGTTACCACAGATGAATGCCACCCTGGGAAGCTTTTTCCAATTGAGACTCTCCATCACTCCTGCTTACCTTTTAGCGCCTTCCCGGCTCCCCCCTCGTCCTGCCATGGCAGCAGATGGCGGCATGCGGGCCTGAGCCCTTGGCATTGTTTTCCACGGTCCAATCCTGCTTCTGGCTTAAAGAAAAGACAGGATTAAAAACAAAACAAAAACCTGAGCAGTGAGGAAGAAGGCAGACAAAGGCTATTACTGCAAGTACTGAGAGGAGAGCTACTCAGTGCCTCTCCCACGTGAGGAGAGGCAGCAAAGAGAGCAGAGGATAAACACAGGAAGGAGCTGCGAGGCCAGCAGCAGGTGGGACCGATCTGTGGTTTCCACCTGGTGCCTCGCGAGTAAGGAACCCAGACATCACTGGCTTTTGGGAAAGGGAAGGGTGATCGTGGTGGTCACGTAATGTGTGTGTC
>NW_005874830.1:0-14129 GCF_000147115.1 Myotis lucifugus
GAGTAGGGCAGATTATAAAGGACATGTGTGAAAGACCAAGGAGGGGAGAAGTAGCAGGAACTGGCAGCAGCCCCAGAAGGAACGAGGAGGGACAGTAGTCCCTGGTGAGTGAGGATTTCGTACTGAATTACCACTAGACCCCAGTGGAAGCAGATGGAAAATGTCCAGCCACAAAACTCGGCCCTGGTACCTGTGACAAGAGACAGGGCAGGCCGGAGACAATGAGTTCACAAGCTGGCCCCGGCCGGCTCCTGGCTCCCAGCGGGCCCAGGGGGTCAGGGCTCAGTGGGCAAGGCCCATGGGATGAGAGTGATGGCAGCAGTAGAGGGCCCACCAGGGGTCCACCATTCCAGCAGTGGCTGGTTGGTTTCAGGTCTTAAAACCTCCTTTGCCTGGAGACTTATGGTCCTGACCATTTGGATAGGGCCCCAACCCAAGTCTGGGGTCAGCCACCAGCATCCCCCATGGCCCCAACTTTCCCCACCTCCACGCCCCTACCCCAAGACAGTAATAGGCTGTGGCTTGAATTCCAAGTCCTTTAATTTGCAACTAGCCTGCCTGCTCTTCAACGTAGATCCTCTCAGTGTTGCCACGCCCCACCCCCATGCCAGCACCTCCCAACTCCCTTCCCACTACCCTTCTCACTGCCACTGCAGCTGCCCTCGTTCCTCCCTGGGGGGCCTGGCCCCTCCCTCCAGTTTCCTAGGTGGGAGCAGGTGGGGGTGCCGCCAGAGCGCCCGCAGCCCCCAGCATCAACATGGCCAGGGCCTTGGGGCCCGTGGTGTGGATCTTTTCATGCCGGTGCAGGTTGGAGCGCCTGCTGAAGCTCTTGCCGCAGAGGGGGCAGGAGTAGGGCCGGACCCCGCGGTGGGTGCGCTGGTGGGCCGTGAGGTGCGAGCTGTGGCTGAAGCTCTTGCCGCAGTCGAGGCAGTGGTAGGGCTTCTCCCCCGTGTGCGTGCGGTTGTGCGCGATGAGGTTGGAGCGCTGGCTGAAGCACTTGCCGCACTCGGGACAAGGGTAGGGCTTGACCCCCGTGTGGGTGCGCTGGTGGGTGACCAGGGCCGAGCTCTGTGTGAAGCACTTGCTGCAGATGGGACACTTGTGGGGCTTGGCGCCTGTGTGCGTGCCCTGGTGAGTGACCAGGTCCGACCGGCGGGTGAAGCGCTTGGCGCAGCGGTCGCACACGTAGGGCTTCTCGCCCGTGTGGATGCGCTGGTGCTGGATCAGGGTGGAGTGGTGGCTGAAGCTCTTCCAGCAGGAGGGGCAGGTGTAGGGCTTCTCGCCCGTGTGGATGATCTGGTGCTGGATGAGGTGTGAGCTGCGGCCGAAGCGCTTGCCACAGTCCGTGCAGGCGTAGGGTTTCTCGCCGGTGTGCGTGCGTCGGTGCGTCACCAGGTGGGAGTGCCAGCTGAAGCCCTTGCCGCACTGCTCGCATTTGTAGGTCTTCTTGCTGGTGTCACCATCCGGGGCCAAGCCCTCCTCCCTGCTTTCGGGGGCGCCTGTCTCCCCCTCGCTGGGTTTCTCTAGGAGGTCAGTGTCGGACAGGGCTGGGTCCAGCTGTCTCTCCTCCGGGGGTCCCGGCTGCCCCTCGTCTTTGGCTGGCCCCGTTCTCTGGCTGCTGGCTGCCTGCCATCCACACGGTAGGACATCCTGGGCTCTCCCTGCCCTGGTCTTAGAGGACTTCACATCCCCAGGGACTGCCGGGGATGAGGCCGGGTCCTCCTTCCCCACCTCCACCGCTCCTGGAGAAAGGGTTTCCAACCAGAGAGAGGCTCTGTGAGGGACCCAAGGGAATTCCAGAGATGGAGAAAAGCGCAAGGACCCGAGGGCGGCCTGGGGACAGGCCACCCTGTGCAGAGGAGGGGAGGCTGGCACCCTGCCCCAGGCAGGCCATGTGTCTGCACCCACAAAAGGCACCTGGGAGTGACACTGACAACCCACTGCCCACCCATCACCTCTGGACGCACCTCTCTTCTCCTCTTCATCTCCCATCTGCAGGCACGAACTTGAGGCCTCGCCCTTGCCCTGCACCTGGGAGGCCCAGAAAGTTCTGCTGAAGGGAAACCCTGCCCAAAAAGAGATGCAGTGCTCAGTCACAGACCTCCCGGGCAAAGGGGAATGGGTGCAACGCTGGAAACACCAGGTAATACCACATGAGCTCAGAGACTGCTTGGGGTCAGTGTCCACCCTCTCTAGGGTCACCCCTAGACACAGTCTTTTCAGGGCTGAGTAAGGGCTCCTCCCTGTCTCTCTGAACGAGCACCAGAAGTAAAGGGAGAGGGACTGGGCCAGGTCAGCTGCCAGCAACCCGCTTCCTCACACCGCCACAGCAATGGGCCCAGCCTTGTTGGAAACCACACAGTCTCCCACCCCTGCACCTACACCTTTCCAAGACCATCAGCAAAAAAGGGCTCCTGGGGAGTGCCGGGGACAAAAAGGCCAGAGACACTGACCACCCAGAAGTCAGGGACCAGAGGTCCACTTGGCAAGTCCTTGGTAAAGGCCTGAGAATTCTGGTCAAGTCAGTAAGAGATCAGAGGGCCTGGCCTCCATACCCTGATCCAAGCTCCCGGGAAGGAAGGGAACGTGTTGGACAAAGTGGGTAGTTTAGGTCATTCGTGAGACCTGTCATGGGGCCACAAATGGCACTAGCTTCCCTCTGATCTCCAGGACTTGCCCAGACCTGCTGATCTGGGCCCTGAGAGTGCTAACAATTAAAGGAGTGAGCAGGGTGGCTGTGATTTTGGGGTCCATCGGGGACCGTAGGGATCTCGGCTCACCACTGAAGTCAAAGGAGGCCATTACCAAGCCCCCAGCTCCACTTGGACTAGCAGGTGTACAACAGATGTGTGTTGATAGACATACTCACTTAATGAATGAATGAAGAGCCCAGCCTGTGTGGCTCAGTGGTTGAGCATAGACCTATGAACCAGGAGGTCAAGGTTCGATTCCTGGTCAGGGCATATGCCCAGGTTGTGGGCTTGATCTCCAGTGTGGGGTGTGCAGGAGGCAGCTGACCAATGATTCTCTCTCTCCCTCTTCCTTCCTCTTTGAAATAAAAAATATACATTTTTAAAAAAATGAATGAACATACTGAATTTTCCATAAGATCTCATAACAATCTGCCAAAAAACTCCCCTAGAGTCTGAAAGTGAGGAGTACAGCCCTGGGACTTAACTACTTACAGTGAGAAAAACAGAGAGAGCCCCGGCCCCTCTGAGAAGAGGACATGCCCCTTGGGCATGAGTCTACCAGTCTGGAGATTAACTGGCACCATGTTCCCCCTTCTGCAGGCATGCAGCCCTGACCCCAGAGCCAAGTTTTCTGCTCAGACACTTCAAAAGCCTCGCTTCAAGAAAGAGGAGGGTGCCCGGCTGGTGTGGCTCAGTGGATGAGTGTCAACCTATGTACCAGGAGGTCACAGTTAGATTCCTGATCAGCACACATGCCTAGGTTGTGCACTCAATCCTCAGTAGGGGGCGTGCAGGAGGCAGCAGATCAATGATTCTCTCTCATCATTGATGTTTCTATCTCTTTCTCCCCTCTCCCTTCCTCTCTGAAATCAATAAAAATACATTAAAAAAAAAAAAAAAAGAGGAGGGTGAAACTACAGGAATAAGCACCACAGAAGAACTAAAGAGAAGCAGAATCTGTAGGTAGGCACTGTCTAGTCCAGCAGCCAACTAGCCACATATAGCTATTTCAGTTAAAAATTGAGCTCATTAAAATGAAATAAAATTAAGTACCCACCCAGTTGCTCTAACCACATTTCTAGTGCTCAACAGCCACATCTGGCTCATGGCTACCATCTCAGCCCATACATGGAGCATGCCCATCACTAGGAAGGTTCTACATAACAACACTGTCTACGTGAACTGTGAGAAGGTTTAAGCCTTGGAAAGCTGGGAGTGACAGTGGGACAGACCCCACCTCTGACATGCAGGGCGTCAGGGAGTGGTCGCCCCAGCACAAGTGGCAGCCCTTACCCAAGGCCAGCCCATTTCGCTTCTGCAGGACATCCCGGTAGAAACTCTGTTGCGTGTGGTCCAGCTGCCCCCACTCCTCCCGGGAGAGGTACAGAGCCACGTCCTCAAAGGTTACTGGCATCTGAAACAACACAAAATGCCTTCTCTGCAGGACATGACAAGGCATGGCGGAGGGGGCCTGAGAGTGCCAAGATGAGGCCAAGCTGAGATTCCCAACTCCCCACCTGCTGTCTGGGTCTGAGGGTGAATCAGGAGCCACCCAAGGATTTTTTTGGGGGTGGGGGGTGGGGGGTGGGACAAGAATAAGGCAGTTGTGTACACAGAAGACAGGAATAAAACCCAAGGCCTTCTTTCCAACCCCACAGCCAAAGCTCGGGATCTCCAGCACATTTCCCTCCAGCACCCACCCTCGGGTCCGGCGCTGAGATCTGGAGAACAGTGCCGTCAGAGGTGCTGTCCCTCCCGCCGTGGACAGGCGCACTCACCTGGGACCAGGCGGTGAGGAGCGCTGCAGCCATCTGCCGGTCTCTGGTCCTCCCCTCATGGGAAAGCACAGGGATCTGGGGGGAGGGGAGGGCTGAGAGAGGAGAGAGGTCCTCAGAGAGGCCACCTCGTCCTGCTGCACCCTGCTGCTCCCCAAGGGGGCTCATGCCTGGCACATCCACAGCTGCCTCAAACCCCACCGCCGACCCCACCCAAGAAGAGGTCAGTGGGCTCTGAGGCTGTGCCAGGATGGCCTCCAAGAGGCAAGTGAGCAGACATCCAGGCATCTCTCCTGACCATGGCAGGGGCCTCTTCCCCTCCCCACCTGGGCTGTGAGCCTCCATCTCTCCTCACAGCTGCTGCCCAGGAAAGCACTTCTCTTCACACCCCTCTCCTCACCTCCTCCAGGCAAAAGAGGAGCTTTCTCCTTAGAGCCCTGGCTTCGGCGCCCCCAGCTCCAAGCTCCTTGAGCCTTGTCCTCCTGCAACGCCTCCTCAGGGTGTGGTTCTTGCAGCTCTGTCTTAATGTAGGCTGACTCCTGGGCGGCTCCCAAAGGCACCATCTCCTTTGACTCAGAAAGCATTTCTTGACAAGGATGCCCAGGACCTGGAACCTAGGAATGGCAGCCCCCTCAGCACTGGGATGAAGACGGGGAGACACGGCCAAGCACCATGTCCTCCACACCGAGGGGTCCCTGCAAGGGCAGACACCTCGTGTGGCCGAATGCACAACAAACACAGACACGGCTTGAAGGACTGGCCTTGCTTCCTTTTCCCATCCCCAGGCACCTGTGCATCTCCTGCTCACCGCAAGGGAAGGAAGGCAGGCTTACCAAGGCCCTGCTAGGTACAAGCTGGCCAAGTGCCCACAGGACGGCTGCCTGTTTCCATTCAAGCCTTGCACCTCTAACAGCCATGTGGATTATTATTTTTAATATATGAGGAAACCAAGTGCAGTAGCTTGAAAAATCTAATGAGTGGTGTCCTTATAAAAAGAGGAGAGGACACCAAAATATGGAGGAGGCCATGTGAAGACAGAAGCAAAGGTTGGAGTGATGCTGTCACAGTCAAGGGACAGCTGGAGCCCCCAGAACAGAAGAGGCAGAAAGGACTCTCCCCTAGAGCCTTGGGAGGGAGCCCTGGCAACACCTCGATTTTGGGTTTCTGGCCTCCAGAACCGAGAGAATAAATTCTGGTTGTTTTAAGCCACCAAGTTTGTGGTCCTTGTTACGGCAGCCCTGGGACACGAACGTACCCAGGCTCAGAGATCCATGGCCCAGGATCATGGAGCTGGTGAGTGACTCAACCAGGATTTGAACTCAAGTGTATCTGACTCCCAAGTCATCCTAGGGCCACCATGTCTTAAAGGTGACAGGGAGGCATCATGTGGCCTTGGGCTGTTTCTGCCTGACTCAATTTGGTCACAGTAGTTGGGAGTTGGTTGGTTTGGAGAAAAGAGCCCAAGGGTGCCACTAAGTGTGCCGAGGCCTGATGCCCATCTTGGTCTGACAGAACTCCTCTCCAGCTCACCCCCTTCATCACCACCCCACCCCACACAGTGGGACTTCAGGGTCCTCCCGATTTGTCCCCAATTCATCACACCAGCCTCCGCCCCAGTCCTCTGGGAGAGTGAGGAGCAGGCTTTAGTTAGGTGACTGGGGCTCAAATCTGGAGCCATTCCTCGCTAGCCATTCACCCGAGCAGGCACCTCCTCCACCCAAACCTCCAGAGTCTCAGTTAAGTTACTTCCCTTACACGGAGGCCCCTGGAGAAGCCTCATTGCCCTCCACAGCACAGGGACTAGCCAGCCTTCTGCTGGGAACTCATGCAGAACTCCCCACTCCCCCCTCCTCCCCACCACTTCCATCTGTGTTAGAGTCGCACAGGAAAAAACCCCAGGCCAGGAGTCAGGGTGCCTGAGAGCCACATGGGTGAGGCAGCCTCCAAGACTCAGCTGCTCTGCCTCCTGCACAGATAACGGGTGAGCAAGAGCTGCCCAGAAAGTTCTAGATAAACATAAGACAGTTACTATAATTATTATTACTCAACTGTGTGAGCTGACAGAACCCAACATCAGCAGAGGATGTCATGGATGTGTGAGGCCCTTTGGTGTTACAAAGGCATTGTGGAATGGAAACCGAACACAGGTAACAACTCTTTGTGCTTCTATGGCAGGAAAAACAGAACTAGTACTGGATTTGTATTTGTGTTACTAGGTGAGGGGATAGAGGTCTCTCTGACTAGGTTCCAGTCGCTGTGGGTGTTCTTGTATTGTGTGTTACAAAAATGACCTCCTACAGGCCGATGAACTGCTTACAGAGGACTCTTGTGCCCATTATCTCCTCGGAGCCTCCTAAGTACCTGGGTGAGACAGATGGGAACAACAGGCACATGATCCACATTTTATAGGTCATACACCTGGTTTCCAGAGGCCAGGGGACTTGCCCAAGGTCACACACCTGCCTGTGACTGACTCATATTCCTCTGATTCCAAGCCTGGTCACTCTGGTCTCCCTACAGGTTGTAATTACACACACACACACACACACACACACACACACACACAATAGGTACAGAAAGGCCTAGGTGCTCATACCCAGAGAGAGGAGAAGGGGTCCCAGGCCAAGGACAGTGCGGAGGGGAGAAGGGGAGGAGGGGAGGGGGGTACTGAGGCTTCTCTGTGTGCTCTGGGTTCTGTTCAGAGAGCTAGCCTCCTCAGTAGGGTCCCTACACAGCCTAACTGCTACCTCACAACGTGGCCTTTGGTCCTTTGACTATGGCAAAGCAATGCAGTTCCACAGAAGTCAATTCCCAGGTGGAAAGTATTTCCCATCATACCTTCTTCTTTTTAATACCCCCATCACCCCCACCCACCAGCTCTGCACCCCAGTGAGTCTAACCCTTCCATTGGTCCAGATACCCTCCTGCGAAGATACCATCCAGCTCCAGTTCCTTCCAGAGCACACCTCCCTCACCTGGCGCCCCGTCCATACCTCTCGGGCTCTCTCTTTGTCCTGGGTAGCCCGGATGCCTCCACGATCTGCAGACATTCTCTCTCACAGCAAGGAAGCACAACGGAGTCGTTTCTCCTCTGTTGGCCAGGCCCCCTCCAGCTTCTGGCCAGGAGCCTGGAAGAGCAGAAGGAAGTCAGGCAACGTCTCCTGGACACCTCTGAAGTGCCCCCAAAACCCCCATGTAGGGCCAGATGCACCCGTTTTCAATAAAAAATAAAGCCTCCTTGATGCCATCCGACGGCCTCCCTGTTCTTTGGCTCCTCGCTCCTACAGCGTGCTATTTTGTATTGTCCCGTTTGTCACTAAACTAGACCCATCCGCGCAGGCAAAGCAGGGCTGACGAGGAATCTGTATCTCCTGTCATCGGAAGCTGAAAGGTCTGCAGAGATCCTGCAAAACAGGTGCTGCCTGGGGCCCCAAACACCACAGCCAGCTCAGCGGAGGAATCCAGGCTCTGGCGTTTCTCTGGCCCAGGACACACATACACCCTGAACTCGGCCCGACTCAGCCCTGCCTGGGATCCAGAAAGTGAGCTGCCCGCTCTCGGCAGCCCTCTCTGCAGCTGCAATGACCCGCCTGGGCTTGGGAGTGGACAGTGGATGTCCTTCCTGCCCTTCTCCTTCCCCAAGCTGGGTCCAGGACCCCTTCTCTCCAAGCCTTGCACCTCTGACCCCGTCCCCCCCCTGCCAGCTGGCCGCCCGCACCGGTCTTTGGATTCAGGTCCCCGCCCCAGCCCCCCACCCTCACTGGGGTGGAGGCGGATGGGGCACCTTGAACAGTGGGAAGGGGGGCTCCTCCCCCAGGAAAGTTGTCGCGGCAGCCAGCACCAGGGAAGGGGAGCCCGGTGGAGACTGGGATTAAGGACAACAGGAAGTCCTTCCCAGATCCCGTTCCCCGCGTAGCTGCCGTCCTAGAGGGTTCCTGGCTTCGAGGGTTCCGGGCTTAGGGTCCCGAGCCCAGCTGTGCCTGCTCTTGCTCCAAAGGTCACTCCCAATCCGCACTGGCAGCTCACAACCACTTTTCCAGGCAGGTACTACTCGTGAGGCCCCCAAGCGGGGGTGCAAATATGGGAAAATGCATTTTATGGGAGGAGTTTGACATTTGGCATTGTAGAGAGAACATTGCAGCTGTCCTCACAGGAGGACGGGCACTTTGCTGGGTGGAGGGGTAGATGGTCCTTTTCAGCACCCTTGAGGACTTCTGAAGGTCTGTGGTGTCTCTATAAAGATGTCCCCTGGATTTTATTTACGGCCCCCAGGCTGGTCAGCAGGTCCTCCGGGTCCCCCCAAGACCGACACAGAGCTCCCTCGCCATAAGAGAGAACTTAGGAAACAGAGAGGCCCGGGATCTCCCTTATACCCCCTCCCCCCATTTCCCTACACCTCTGACAGATGGGGGATCAATCTAATTTTTCTAGTTGCCTCCTACCTCCAACTCCCTCTCGAGGCTGAGGTTAGCGGAGGTTAAGGGGTCTGGCCCAACTATCCATGGGGGCCCAGACCCTCAGACATCCCTGGTAGTTTCAGATTCCACCTCCCAGTCAGAAAAGGGGTGGGGACTAGCCCTGAAGTCAGATTCCAGGAAGATTCATTCCTCCAAGAAACATTCCCCTGCCCATTGCCTTCAGCCCATCAGTCCTATGAGACATATCCACTTCATCCAGTAAGACAAACATGACTGGGCCCTGTACCAGTCCACAGGCATGCAACAAAGGTTCACAAGGATTTCACTTTTTAGAAAACTAGAGGCCCGATGCACAAAATTTGTGCAAGAGTAGGCCTTCCTTCCCCTGGATGGCTGCTGGCACTGGCTTCCCTCTGGCACCTGGGACCTGGGCTTCCCTTGCAGCCTCGGCTTCATCGGAAGGTCGTCTAGAAGGATGTCCGGTCTAATTAGCATATTACACTTTTATTATTATAGATTAATTTCCAACATTTAAAAATTAGAAGAATAAATTTTATTTTCTTGAAAAATTAGAACATCTGGCAACCCTGGACCCAAATTCCTCACACCCAGGGGCTGCTCTCAGATTGGCACATTTGGCCCCTGCAGTATTTTGAGTTTGCAACTCTCCTTTTGGAGTTGAACATGTTTTAGGAGTCCTAGGACTCGAACCCATTCTGTTGTCACTTTGATGAAGGAAAAATTACCCCTAGGGTTTATCTCTGGTCGGTATTTCCAGGCATTTTAATCCTCAAGGTAAAGAGACATGTACAAAGGTATAGCAAAAGTAAATATTGTTTTTAAGCCAGAGAGAGCTACAAACTGAGAAGAAGCCACAGGGAGCCCTGGAAAAGATGAACTGCTCAATCTGTGAGCATTTCCCCATCAAGGAGGAGCATAGCCAGTGTCCAGAGTGAGGGACCTTGCTCCTCAGGTGAACCATTTTAGCCCATGGCAGTCCCAGGAGCGCACCGAGTCCTAAAAGAGTGCTTCCTGGGCAAAAGTCTCTCTACCAGATGTAAGGGACACGCGAGGGATACTGGGAAGCCTGGAGATTCGGATCCCACCAGGGGATTGCCTAAACTAGACCGAATGAAGTAACATTTATTTAACTGTTCAAAATATATATATTGAGCATCTGCTATATGACAGACATTAGCTCCTTCTTGGAAATAAAAGGAAACTCCTCCAGGACTGGCTCTAGGGCTCAGCAGGTCTAGGAGGAAAGGCTCTCACATTTGCTATGTGGGAATCCCCTGAAAGAGTTCAGAAAGGCACCCAGGCAGGGTGAGTAAATAAGTAAAGCAGAGATCAAAACCTAAATGCATTGGTTGTATCAAACTTGTGTATTAAATATAATCATGTTCTGTTTAAAAACCAAAAAAACCTAAATGCACCCAGCAGCCAGGCAGTACCACAATGACTGGTTCCTTGGGTATAAGACCAGAGTGGGGAGGGACTTCAGAGGCCTCAATAAACTATATTTTGTTTAAAGGGGGGCAGTTGGGGACCCAGAATTGCCAAAGCTTGAGGATTTTTCAAGAGAACTCAAAAAGAATTAGATTTCTATGTGAAATGTCCTGACTTTTAAATGTTGATGACTAAAATAAAATTTTTTAAAAAATAACTCCATATAAATCCAGCACAAAACACCGGCTGTCCAGTTCACAGGCCACCAATTTAGGTGTGTACTCACCTCAGGAGCCTGTCACAATGATAATTATCATGGATGAAGGTGCTTATCGGAGCTTCAGGCACGGGAAACACAAATGCAAACTGGTATCAGGTGGCTTCATTGAGCTTGAGTAAGGAGAATACGCTACCTTTATAAAATAAATCATGACCTATCCTCAGGGATTGGCCTGAGAGCTAATTCAGGTCTTAAAGAGGACTTTACAAAAACAAAAACAAACAAAAAAACACCCAGAATACTCAAAACACCCACAATAATCTCCAGTAAGGAAAAAACAACCTTGTATTAAGGCAGCCCAGGCTGTAGACAGGGCAACGCAAACATCTAGTCTTAGGAAAAGAGACCAGAGGGGGAAATAAAGGAATGGGGAGAGGGAGAAAAACAGGAATAATCGAATAAATAGCAGAGCAAATGTTAACCACTGACAAAGAAAAAAAGAAAACCAGTATAAGTGTTAAATAGGAGGGGTCCCAGGAATAAAGAAAAATAAGAAACCCCAAGTCTGCTGGAGACCAGGTCGTGGGAGCTCACCCCGAGAGGCACGGAGGTGACTCCACGGCTGGGTCCCCTAACGCGAGGCAGCGGGAGAGGACGCGTTCGGAGCACCGATGCTGGGAGCGTGTTGCCTAGGCAACGACGTTGCCCCGCCCCGCGGAGACGCCGGTGATTGGCTGACGTCCATATGACCCCGCCTCTCCAAGGCACCGCCCAGCCACTCTCACCTGCGCGCTCCCGTCCGCGCCCCCGAGGGGCAGCCCTGCCGAGTGGAGTCACCCTCATACCTCCCGACCCAGGCGTGTGTGCTGGCGTTTCCCGTCCGGCTGCCCCACTCCAACTTCCGGTTTTCCTGGCTCTGGCGGCGCCAGCTACGGGCCCTGGGCGCGGGGCCACCCGAAGCAGCGAGAACCGCGGGGCAGATACTTGCAAGCCCGCGCGTCGGCTGGGGAAGCTGAGGCCGTCTGCGCGGGGCTGCCAAGCTCGCAACCCGGAGCAAATTCCGGCCCAGCCGTCCGGGGACCAGGGTCTCCTCCCACACCCACCTGTTCTGAATTTTGTTTCAGACATGGGAGTATACCACCCTATGCTGCTGACTTGCCCCCACGCTGTGTGTGACACATCTTAGAGATTATTCAATATTAAAAACATACAGAACCCTAACCGGTTTGGCTCAGTGGATAGAGCGTCGGCCTGCGGACTGAAAGGTCCCAGGTTCGATTCCGGACAAGGGCATGTACCACTGGTCTGGTTGCGGGCACATCCCCAGTAGGAGGCGTGCAAGAGCCAGCTGATCGATGTTTCTAACTCTCTATCCCTCTCTCTAAAAAATCAATAAAATATATTTAAAAAGAAAAAACATGCAGCGTGTCGAAGACAAACACAGCCGGGCATTAGCTAAAGCGGTGGGGAGATTTTATTCGGTAACTACTGACAGCAGGGAAAAGAGCTGCATGCCATCCGGTCTGACAGCATTTGGGGAGGGGAGAATGAGGGAGGGAGAAGGGGCTCAGTAGAAGCAGAAGTGGACGGTCACAGAGCCGGTCAGTGTAGATGTGATTAGGGCAGCTGTGTCTGCTCCATGTGTCAGTAGTCTGTCCTCCCACGGAGTAGGCAGACAGACGTCCTGTCCTTCCTGGCAAATACATTTCAAAGGAATAACTCTCAGGTCTGGGACAGATGCTTCTGAGCTGTAAGAGACACATATTCACAATTATAAGCCCTTTTTAGTAAATATTCTAAGAAAGGGAGGTCAGGGGCCAGTCATCAGGGTTGGCTAGAACAAACAGTAAATTCTCCTGGCAGCAGCGTTGAGCTTTTCCAGGCAGGCATTTTAGGGGTGCGGGGGGAGGGGGGGCGCTAGGGTCATCCTAGCCTTATGCTGTTAGAAGCCATGCCACAATTTGGTCAAGTCTCTTAGTGCAGGTTTAGACGGAGAGGTTGTGTGCTGAGAGTTCTGCAGTTCTCAAGTAATGCCTTGCTGTTTTTTTTAAACTACGGCATATCTCATTGTGTGGCTATATCAGTTTCTTTAACCAGGTCCTTCTCACCACCAAATTCTTGATGCCCTTGTCTTACAGCAACAGGAACTACCCAGCAGCTATTATCATGGAGGCTTTGCTCCTGCCTAGTGGGTGAGCAAGACTAACATCTAACCTTGCAAACAGGGGAGGCAGAGAGGCTGCCAACCCCAAGCCTGGCTTCAGGATATCAGCCCTGATGCTGGCCTGGCAGTCTGCCCATCACAGTTGCTTTTTCCTGCCCTGGGCAAGCTCCAGGGGGACAGAAGTCTCCTCCGTAGGCAGCAACACGAAGTCTTTCTTTCTACAATTGTCAAGCCTAGCAGTTTCAGCCTCAGCCAAGCAAGCCACCAAATTTAATAGGGTAAACTGGTTGTGTTCCCCAGGAGTGTTGATATGTTCTTTTTTAAAAAAAAATTTTTTTTATTGATTTCAGAGAGGAAGGAAGAGGGAGAGAGCGATAGAAACATCAATGATGAGAGAGAATCATTAATTTGCTGCCTCCTCACGCCCCTACTGGGGATCGAGCCCACAACCCGGGCATGTGCCCTTGACCTCCTGACCCAGGCGAGTGTCCCGGGACTCTTCAGTCCACAGAAGAATCCACTGACCCAAACTGGCCAGGGCAATAAGTTCTGATTTGATCCCAGTGCTGGCTAAAAGGCTGTTTTCACTTGGTGGAAACCCATCACACTCTTCATTGTTGGTTTGTATACATTTCTGTATGTTACTTTTAAAAGTTTACTTTAAAACACAACAACAAAGTGAACAAAGAGAAACCAGTTCAGCTATTGCTATGGTTCAGGTAAGACATAATGGTGACCTGGATTTGGGTGACGGCAATGGAGGTAGAGAAACAGGCAGATTTGAAAAGTATTTACAATGTTAGACTTACAGAACTTAGAGATTGATAACCTATGAGAATGCAGGAAAGTGAGGGGGCCAAGAATAAATCCAAATTTCTGACTTGAGTGACTAAATGGATTGTAGTATATTTACTGAAATAGAGAACTTCAGAAAAGATACAAGTTTGATGTGAAATATTAATCCACCCTACATTTAGTGAGGATTTGCTATGTGCTGGGCACTGGGGACACAGCAGTGAATAGCAATGAAGCCACTCTCATGAAATATGCATTTATTTATGTGGTTGGGTGAGTTGGGTTTTTTTGTTTGTTTGTTTTTAAAAATATATTTTATTGATTTTTTTTCAGAGAGGAAGGGAGACGGATAGAGAGTTGGAAACATCGATCAGCTGCCTCCTGCACACCCCCTACTGGGGATGTGCCCACAACCAAGGTACATGCCCTTGACCAGAATCGAACCCGGGACCCTTCAGTCCGCAGGCCGATGCTCTATCTACTGAGCTAAACTGGTTAGGGCTGGGTGAGTTGGTTTTGAACATGAAAACTTTGAGAAATTTATGAAGCAATAAAGGAGCAATGTCAAGATAATTGAGAGGCAAAATATAAATACAGAGATACTGTCACTGAGAA
>NW_005874831.1:0-14124 GCF_000147115.1 Myotis lucifugus
GCTTAAAAAGTTGGCCTGCCATAGTGTTATGGATGCTGGCAGAAGACATGAGACTCCTGGATCAGAGACAAAGGACTTTATTATAGCACAGCAGGTAGAGATGTTTGTGCTAGTTCCCTGTGTTTTCTAACCCCCCTGAGGGTTACATGCTGTGGAGTGACACAGTTGGTTTTTGTCACAGCTGAGGAACCTGAGTGTAGGAAACTCCATTCTTTTATGGTGGGCCGCAAACAAACCCAACCATTATTTACTCTAAAGACATTACCTTTATTATACTGGACAGAAAACAAACTTGCCCTTTTCTCTGGTGAAAAGCACTATCTCTATTTTCAAAGGCTGTTTGCTATACACACCCTTGAAAAGATAGTCTGACTCTAGAACAAAATGTTGTCAGTGCTTCAGCTTACAATATGTGCAGGAACACAGGCTTCATGGAGAACTGTCTCCCAATACTGCAGTGGTACAAGTTAGTGTTAATATGGATACATAACCAGGAGGGAGATAAAACGGAGTAAGCTGACCAAAGCAGATACCAAAAAATAAAATTAACACAGCTAGAATAAGAAATCCTAGGTCTAATTAAAAGCAGAGGCTAGAGAAAAGCAGGCGGAAAGGTTGGCATATGCTTGAGTCATGGAGAGAGAAGAAAAAGGGTTTGAGTGAGAAATACAGAATCTAAGAAGCCTCTTAGGAAATATAGAGGTCATCGGAAAGAGCATGCTCAGGTTGCAGTGCCAGCTTAAAAGAATCATGTTCCTTCCAAAATCATGTTGCTAAGAAACAGTACCTAGCAAATCTGTGAGTAAAATAAGGTAAAGCTAAAAAAAAGAAAAGCCAAGTTGATTTCTATTGCTATTACAAAGATAAACACTAAAGTACCACACTCTACCTGTAGTGTAATGACTTACAGTAGATGGGGGTGGTAAATGTTCACCACTGCACCAGTTTTTTGGAGAAATTTCAAGCCAGTCATTTTTAATCTTACCCAGCTTGAGTATTTAGGCTTTTTCCCCTCTACCTCATCATAATTCTTCCATTTCAGGGGCTAATGAGTGTGCTAGGCTGTTAAAAGGGTGAGGGGATTGTTATGTGAAGGTAATTATTGAACAGTTACAATAAACAACAAACCCCCCTTATAGGGGTTTAACCCAATAAATTTTATCTTTCATTCACAAAATTCATTCCTCATGTTCCTGATCACAGAGTATATTAGTCAGCTTTGCTGCATCCACAAAATTCCCAAAATTTTAGTCACTTACAACAGGCTACATTTTATATTAGTGGCTGCAGATGCTGTGTGTCTGCTTGATTTCATTTGCCTCTGCTCCATGTTTCTTATCCCTGGACCTAGGCTAAGGAATAATTGTCAGTATGTGATGTACCACTTTCATGGCAGGAAACAGAAGCTAAAGAACCGGAAGAGTCTCATGGTGCCTCCTAAAGCTTCTGAAAGGTGGTAGCCTACATCATGTTTGCTCACATTTCTTTACCTCAACAATATCACACAGCTGATCTTAACATCAATAGGTGGGAGTCCTACAAGGAAGTGAATGTATTTGTGAACAATAATGTAACTTATGATGAGTCATTTTCTTGGGAATTTTTTTTTCCAAACTGAAACTTGGGGATCTTTCCTCCACTGGGCAGCACCATTATCTAGGGTACCTTCGAGATGGAGAGAAAAGTAGCTGACAGGAAACTTGCTAAAAAAGCAATAGTCAAGAAGTGTATGTATGGGGGAAGGGAAGTTTTTAATCCAAAAGCAAGTTCAAGAAAATACATCAAGAAAGGGAAGAGGTATAGGTCATAGTCATGGCTTAGCAATTGCTGACCCTGACTATGGTGCTCTGTTGACTGGGTCATTCAGGACACTCAAAAGAATCTCTCTGGCTATCAGACAGGGAAGAGGCACCAACAGTTTGTTTTTCTGTCCCCAACAGTTCACTGGCTGCCCCAGGCAATGATGAGTAGACAGAACCCCTTTTCCTCTGTCCCAGTCAAATGGCAGGCAACTCGGTGGGTTGCTGAAGCTCAGCATTCTGGTTCCTGCAACTGCTTGGGCATATACATCTATTTCTTCACTCTGTAATTATAAGTAGTTCTGCTCTTAAATGAACTTTTCTTTTTATATTTATTATGTGGCCTAAGTGTCACAGGGGCAGTAGAAAATTAAGGAAATGCAGTGAGCCAGGGGATCATCTTTGCTGAAGAAAGAACTTCCTTTCTAAGTTTGGGTAGAGGCAACAGAAAGTTAGACTGTGAGTAAGTAAAGGGCAGAATGCATGAGGGGGAGTCATCATTCATGAGAGGTTATGCTTGCCCTAGCCTGGAGCACTGCCTCCTAATGTATCACTTGGATAAATAAGAAGTCTGTGCAGCTAGAGTAAGATTCAAATATGCAACAGGACCTTGAGGAAATACTTTGCTCACCAGCATCTCAGTTTTATGTGTCCCCCAGTGTCCATCCAATTCCAGTTTCCCATGACTACACTCCAGATACACAGAGAGCCATTATTTGACTATTTATTTGTTTAGAAGCCTCACATCAACTACCCAGCTTTAAATTGAGAGCCCAAAGCTGCTTGAATTGCCCCACTAGTCTACTAGTTAAGTCCAAGATATTCCAGAAACTCTGGGGAAGGCTACATGCATGTGGACCTGGAACTTTAAGAGAAATTACATGTGTGCATCAATGAGGAAAGAATGCCCCAGCTAAAGGCATTACTTATCATGTCCCCTTAATTCTTTATGCATTTCTTCCCAAAATTGCTCTGTCCATTTCTTGGCTGTTTAAATGTCATTACTATTCTAGCCACAAGTAAGTTTTTGACATTCTGAATGAACAGTTTGCTTGCATGCCCCAAATGGGATGGGACATGTCAAGAGGGTGCTCCTGAGAGTGACAGAGAACATGGGAGGACATAGTATGTGAGACTGTTTGAGTCATGATTGTGAAAAGTTTGGAGCAGCAGCTGTATCTCTACTCTACTGTAAGGAATAAACTCTCAAACCCCAGTGGCTTCATGGAATGACTGGTGGGGAGGGAAGGGTTGGGTTTGGTAGGCCACATTATGAGTAGATCATATAAGGACCCAGACCCTATCTAGTTTGGGGGCCCTCCCCCTTCTAGAGGCTCAGATTCTTCTCCATTCAGGCTACAAATGAGAAAAGAAACAGTGGATTATGAGCTGGTTTTAGAAAATGGCCTCAATCACTTCTGACCATTCCTTTGGCTAGAACTCGCCACCCCCACCCCCACCTAACTGGAGATGGGGGAAGGTTGGGCAATCTAATCTAGCTGAATGATCAGAAAGATCAGGACAGGAATGTAGTAAACCATCTGTCAGGTTTTGCAACAAACTCGTCCTAAAATTAAGAATGCAGTTAAAGCCTCTTTACTTTGGATCCTCAGTGTTCGCAAATTATTGACAAACACATTATTTCCCTCTGCTTTTCTGGGTGATGATGCTCTTGCCCAAGAAGCCACTGCAGTGCTCAGAATGCTAATGGCAGGCCTCCCTCCCACCCATTCACTCCTCACCCCCATCCTACATAGTAAAGATATTGCTGGTGGCAGTGAATTGTTGCTTAGGGTGCTGGTGGGGTTAGTAAGTAATGGGTTATAAAATATTGCTTGGGACACTGAATTTATACTTTTATCACTGTCCACTTTTTCAGCTTTCTCTACAACCACAGTATTCTAGAACTAATTTCTTCCTGTTTTTTTCCGGTCTACAGGCTGAGCTTATTTTAAATACTAATGCCCACCCTTAGGGCTTCCTGACACTTATTCTATGGGCAAGACAGCATGCCAACTGGAGGATATAAAATTATTTTAAAAATAGCATTTCTGTCTCCACCCATAACTTTCAGAAGAATAGGTATAGGGATATTCTTGGATGGAATAAAATTGGTGCCTATTCCCTGCCCCCAGCTTCCCCTTCATTTTTAATTGCTTCCTTCCTCCCACTGTTTTCCAGACTATCTGAATTGTATCAGTCCCGGGCATATGGGAATGTGAGTACCCCGATGGCTATTGTCAGCCAGGAAATAACCACCGTTCAAACACTAATGATCATATTTGACGTGATAAAATGGATGTGAATATTAAGTTTGAACCATCTTGGCACCATCTCAGATTTAAAAAACAGCCATGAGAACTGATAGCTTTGCATAAACATCTTTCTTGCTATTTTCTCTGATTCTGACATATTCACATTTCACTACATGAGTGAACACCACCATCCACCCACTCACCAGGCGTTCACTTTATATATAGCTATAGATACTCAATGCAAGACCAAGCAAAAGAGGATTCATGTAACAGAATTTGTGGGAGGATTTTTGAAGATAGCAAAGGATAAAATTTTTATATTTAATTTTTGTCTTGTCTTGATTCTACAAAATGCTCTTATTAAGGCACTACATATCCATGTACTTGAGCTTCTTGGTTATTCATTCATTAACTTGTGCATTCAATATTGATTGTGTATGCCCTGAATACCTGGGACTATGCTAGGTTCTGGGAATTCAGAGTGGAATGTTATAGTTCTTGCATAAGTCTCATGGCTGCTATTATAGAAGTAAATAATAGTAACTGTTATATCTGGGAAAGAGAGGGATGTGAGAAAAGGCTTTATAGCCTTGGATGATGGTCCTTCAAAGATAAGGTATTATCCAGCTGGAAGACTTTATCTTTCATACCTTTGTACTGAGTACTCACCATGTGCCAGCCACTGTTTGGGGAACTACAGATGTGATAAGGGCTAAGATTTCAGAGATTGTTAGGGTTTATATTTTATAAGACCTTATACACTGTGCATGGAGTTGGCCTTCGTGTCTGAAGTTTTTGTGAATAGGGAGTCACAGGTTTGGGTTCTCAGAACTGCTTTATTACTCACTGCCATGATAGGGAACACAAAAAAGATTACATAGGGTTTTTCAGTTCATACAATGAGATATTTAGGGACCTTTCCAGATGGACAAGGTCATTCAGTTCTATCTGTGTTCTCACCCTGAACATATTCCACATTTCAATCATAATGAGAGAAAATATTACTCTTGGCTTAAAGTTTCATTCTCCATTTCTTTGCACTCCTTGGGTATTGGGAAGTCCCTGAAATCAGAGCTCTTGGAGCTCAATTCGAGGGTTCTGGGGGATTCAATCCCTAGAAAAAAAGGTAAGATGTCCCAGAATGTGCCTTGGATTCTCTGTAAGCAGCTAAGCACAGTATGGGAACAGGAAGAAAAAAAAACACATGGAAGGCCCTCAAGTGTTTATGCTTCCAAGAATGAGGGCCTAGCATTTAAACGGGCTACACTTGGTTCCAATTTACAGTGAGACTCCCTGCTTACTTTCAAATTCTGGCTACACCTCACTGATTCCAACCACTGACTACCCACCCTCTCATTTCAAAAAATTCTGACCTAACAGTCACTTAATTCTGACTTCAGTAAGATTACTCTTTAGGACGTTTTGTTTTGTTTTATGTTTTTTGACAGAACCTGCCTCAGATTTGTTTGTAAAAATAGCAGCAGCCTAGGGGTCCCACCAATCCTTTGGCCCTCACATTGGCAGACAGAGGCCTCCACTGTGCAGCTTTCATGGGTGCATGGGCACCTTTGGGAGCCAGAGCTTGAGCCTGAGCTGTAGCTGCAGCCTGAGGCCTGGTTTGAATCTTGACCTTGGACTTTGGCCAGCAGAGCCTGAGACCCTTGGAAATGCGGGCATGAGCATGTTTCCCAAGCTTGGGATGAGTGATGTAGGCAAGTTGACTGAGCTTGTGATGGTCATCCTTTGGGGTCTTGGGCTTGAACTCCTTGGGCTTTCTGAGGGTCTTGATAGCCTTGGCATATGCGCTCATGGCCTTGGCATTGTTGGCCTGCATCTTCTCCAGGTTCTTCTTCTTGTGATTCTTGGCAAAGCACATGTTCCTTAGGAACTTAGGGAAAACCCCCTTTAAAAAGTCATATCTTTGTGATCGGGGTTTCTTGATGCTGTTCTGTGCCATTTTGGGGACTGGTTGTATGTGGTGTGGTTCTTGGACTTGGCCATATCTTCACCAAGGCCTGTGGCTCCTGAAGTACCTGGGACTAGAAGAGCCAGGACACATGTTTTCCATGGAACAATTTAAATACAGTGGTCTCTTATGACCCTCTAAAAAAGACCACTTCCCCCCACCCCCAAATCAAAGACCCCAGATAATCCTGGGAGAAATCTAAGCTCAAAGCCTGGCCTGGACATCTTCCAAAGTTGTCCAGAAAAGGATGCTTGTGCCCCTTCTCCCCCTCCCCACAGACATGGGACCTAGATTACCTTCCTTATTGCAGCTCCACTGCGGGTGTGGTGGACCATGCCAGTGAGAACAGGCTGAGCAAGTTCCCTTTTAGTGGGATATTGGCGTCCCTTGCCTCAACAGCTGTCTGATCACCTGTAGCCAAATACTCCAGCAGCTGACTCCCAGGAAGCTATTGAGGATTTCAGCTATTGTTGTAACATTTTTCATCCATACCAGCTTCTTTGCACTCCTTGGGTATTGGGAAGTCCCTGAAATCAGACTGTGTACGAGCGGGTGAAGCAAAACTTTCTGCAGGAGTAGCCATATTTCTTCTTCACCCCCACCCCCTCACCAATGTTTATGTTCATTAGATTTGGGGAGAGTATTCAGTTTTTGGCAGGCTGAGTTTAAAATGTAAAGTTCACTGAGTAACTCCAGTCTGTATCACTCTCAGGTGGACCTAATTAACATCTCTTATGTTTTAAAGTTCCATTGGCTAGTGTTCTCTGAACCAAGCCTTCAGCATCAGGGTATCTGCAGACCCCCTCTTGCTAACTTTACAGGCATTCAGGAGGGTGACTTGCCCAGCTCTCCAGTTTCTCATCTTGTCCAAAGACTCGCTCAACAATGTTTAGGCATGAAAAAAGATTGAAGTGTTCATTGATTTGGAGATGCTGATAAACTCAACATAGGGTGGGTGCGAAAGCCTTGACAACCCATTTGCCTTCAACATTTCCTGGGCATTGCATCACAGGTGGTGAAATTAGCGAGTAAGTTCAAACCCATGTATTCAGTTGAGTCTTGGGTAATTACTGATTCAGAATCTTGTATTGAACGAGTACTAAATGCCTTTGACATTGTATCTGATTATTTAGTGATCAACTGAGTGGAATGTTATGGGAAGGAACAAGAAATCCTACTGGCTAATCTAAGAGTGCAGGCATGAAAGTTTACCTTCCCATCTGCTGCCTCTGGAACTCACAGCCACACTGGCATTCAGGAAATGCAAGCAGGTGCAAGAACTGGTGGGAAATGGAAGCTCTAGAAAAGGAAGAAAAAGAAAGGAAGCTATCCTTAACCGGTTTGTTCAGTGGATAGAGCATTGGCCTATGGACTGAAGGGTCCAGGTTCAATTCCATCAGGGCAAATGTCAGATTGTGGGCTCGATCCCCAGTAGGGGGTGTGCAGGAAGCAGCCGAACAATGATTCTCTCTCATCATTAATGTTTCTATCTCTTTCACTCTCTCCATTCCTCTCTGAAATCAATAAACACATATTTTTTAAAAAAAGAAAGGTATTGTTTTCTAAACAATCATGACATGTGCAAATAATGAATACTCCCCAAAGAAATATATATTTGTGTTCACCAAGTTCCTACCTCAATCCCAGAACTAAAGGAGGCAAGTGTATGAAAATTTTAGAATAACATTTTTATGCTTGTTTCTAGCCATTAATAATTCAGAATTTTTGAGGTCTAATCTTGGAACACTATACTATGAGATAAAGGAAATCTGTTCTAAATGATTACAGGTTGGCCATTCACATTTGGTCTCAATTTTATATTAAGAATTTAAATAATCCTATCTAATAAAGAGTGATTATGCAAATTCCCACAGCAGAGGCGGGGGGTGGGGGGGTTGGGTTCCGTAACACAAGATGGCTGTGCCCATAGTGGAGGCCGAGTTCCCCTAACGAGCTTTAATGAGCAATCAGCAGGGACCTGAGGCTGCACACCCCCTCCCTGCAGGGCTTGATGGGGGCCCTGAGGCTGTGCCCCCACATCCAGCACTGGGCCAGGGGACCTGATGCTATACCCCCCTGCCCAGTGGGGCTTGACAAGGGTGGGGTCTGCCGGGTCTGGATCTCACCCAATGGGGGTGGGACCAGCTGGGTCTGGGTCTCGCGCAATTTTGAGGTGCCGTGGGTGGGTGGGGACTTCACTCTGGGTACCATGGTATGCCCCAGACTCTGACAGGAGGAAGATTTTCATATACATTTTACTAATTTTCTTTCATCTCTTGACACTTCTATTACAGAGAAAAGGCAAATAGCAATATTAAAATATTTCCTCTCATTAATCCCCTTTCAATGTGCACAAATTTTGTGCACCGGGCCACTAGTACTATATAATAAAGAGGTAATATGCAAATTGACCCTCACTCTGTCACACCGTCACAAGATGGCTGTGCCCACAGCAGAGGCAGGGTTACCAAAATGAGCCATAAGGAGTGATCAGCAGGGACCTGAGGCTGCGTGGTGCCAGGCAGGGGCGGGGGACCTGAGGCTGCACCCCCTGTCTGGCAGGGCTTTACGGGGGACCTCAGACAATGCCCAGCGGGTCTTGATGGGGGACCTCAGGCCATGCACCCCACCCCGACGCCAAGCTGGGGGACCTGAGGGTGCGCCGGGGGACCTGAGGCTGCTCCCTCTACCTGGCGGGGCTTGACGGGGGTGGGGCTGGCCAGGTCTGGGTCTTGTGCAATTTCAAGGTGCACATGGGTGGGCAGGGACTTGACTCTGGGTCCCGCGGCACGCTCCAGACTCTGACAGGAGGGAGATTTTCATATACATTTTCCTAATTTTCTTTCATCTCTGACACTTCTATTATAGAGAAAGGCCAAATAGCAATATTAAAATATTTCCTCTAATTAATTATCTTTTAATGTTCATGAATTTTATGCACCAGGCCATTAGTAATAATAATATACAAAAATACCAGAATGTTTGAATCACTACCACACTCCTGAAAATCTTACTGCAGGCTAGACTACATAGTTTTTCTATAGTAATTATTGAAGTTTGTCCAATTTAATAGCATCGGGAAAGGAAAAAAAACTAATGCATTGATTATAAAAAGAGCATATGTCTGATTATTAAATTTAGACCCACTTGACTTTTGCCGCTTTCTTTGTGATTATTACCTCTCTGGGTCTAATTTTCTCACCCCATTTTATATTTCAAGGGATGAACTAGACAATCTCTAATATTCATTCCATACTTAAAATCATATAGTATAGATATTTTGAAGGATAATTTTTAATACAAAGAAGTGAAATGTTGGAGGTGTAGGATAAAAGTGGATTCACAAAGGAGTTATTTATAGAACAAAGTAGAGAGGAGAACATGGTTGTGACTAGAGATTTGGCTTGCAATGTTCATAAGATAGACTTAGTAATTAAATAATGCACAATTGTAATTTATTTGATTTAATTATAGTTTCAACCCTCAGATTCCCTTGCACTAAAGTAAAATAGTCCTGTCATGCCCATTATAATAGAACTAGAGGCCTGATGCATGAAATTCTTGCAAGGGGCTCTGCTCTCGCAGCCTTGGCAGCTCTCGCAGCCCCTTGCAGCCTCAGCTGGCCCTCACAGGCCCTCACAGCCTTGGCCAGCCCTCACAGCCCCAGCTTCATCCAGAAGGTATTCCAGACGGTCATCCGGAAGGATGTCTGGATGGTTGTTCTGCTGTTTGGTCTAATTAGCATATTAGCTCTTTATTATATAGGATACTAGTAGCCTGGTGCATGAAATTCATGCACATTAAAAGGGAATTAATTGCCCTAACCAGGTTGGCTCAGTGGATAGAGCATCAGCCTGCGGACTCAAGGGTCCCAGGTTCGATTCCGGTCAAGGGCATGTACCTTGGTTGTGGGCACATCCCCAGTGGGGAGTGTGCAGGAGGCAGCTGATCAATGTTTCTCTCTCATCGATGTTTCTAACTCTCTATCCCTCTCCCTTTCTCTCTGTAAAAAATCAATAAAATATATTTTTTTAAAAAGGGAATTAATTAGTGGAGATATTTTAATATTGCTATTTGCCCTTTCTCTATAATAGAAGTGTGAGAGATGAAAGGAAATTAGTAAAATGTATATGAAAATAATATATAAATTTATTAATAAATAAACAGTAACAAAAGGATATAACAACAACAGAGGCATGATATAAAAACGACAAAAACATGATATGAAAATAAAAACATGATATGAAAACAACAGAAACATGATATAAAAACAACAGTGATGCAAACAATGACTGATAAAGTGATTAAACTTATTCTAATATCTCCCTGTACACCACATTAAGAGTGAAAACATTTTCAGAGTGCTTGACTAATTTCCCTTGTGATGAAGTATTTAGAACTTTAACTGTAATGTTACATGCTCTTCAAACTCGAGAGAAAGCAACATATAACTGACCATGTGTGAAAACGGGTTCAGGTAGGAATATTCCTACTCTGTCTAGAGTTTGTCCTCGTGATTTATTAATAATCATTGCAAATACTGGCATCATGGGAAACTGTCGTCGAATTAATTTAAATGGGAGGCCAGTGTCAGATGGGGACAAATCAATTCTTGGAATCAGAACAACCTCTCCCTCTGTAGATCCTGTTAATACTTCAGCTTTGATAATGTTAGGTCATAATCTTTTGATAATAAATCTGGTACCATTACAAAGTCCCCATTTACTATTAAGATTTCTCAATAGCATGATGATTGCACCCACTTTCAATTTTAATTGATGACACAGCATTCCCAAAGGAGTAATACTATTAAGAAATTCAATGGCAAAATTTTCCTTTTCAGCATCATCTGTTGAATCAATGGAATCATCACTCAAATATGTGTGAAAATCTCCATCGAGTATATCCAAAATTTCTTCATTTAATTTTTGAAAGTGCTCATTTTTTTGGAAAAAGAATTTCATATTTAGATATATTTTTAATATTATCTATAGATATACTATTTCCAAAGGTAGCTTCAATAATAGATCTATTACAAATCATTTCACAGGGGATTTCAATAATATCCATTCCTAAATGAAAACTGCTATCAAGTTTGCCATCTCCAAGTTTTACTAACTATTCACTATAAGCAGAATCCTCTGATCTCATATTTGTTTTAAGAGACAATTTATTGAAACATCCCCAAACATTACAGTACTTTAAACTCATTTGTACTATGGCTGAGCCCATAGCATGCGGTACAATACTGAGACATTGTCGAATAGCCTCTCCAAGAAGGAGAACTTTCCCACCAAATACAATATTCAAATTCATAATTTCTCTTAGTAATCTGTCTATGGCGTTTATAGCAGTGGTTCTCAACCTGTGGGTCGCGACCCCTTTGGTGGTCGAATGACCCTTTCATAGGGGTCGCCTAAGACCATCCTGCATATCAGATATTTACATTACGATTCATAACAGTAACAACATTACAGTTATGAAGTCGCAATGAAAATAATTTTATGGTTGGGACACAACATGAGGAACTATATTTAAAGGGCCAGAAGGTTGAGAAACACTGGTTTATAGCATGACTGGATGCCATGATGCATTCATCAATAATGAGAAGTTGGGCCTTTTTAATAGTTTTAGCAACTTCACTGTTTATATCGAGTCTAGAAATTGAAGTTTCATTTCATGGAATGGGTCATTTATATTGGGAATGAAAGGTTCTTCCACTGAGAAGTAAATTTGCAGCAATTCCTGTAGATGCTGTGGGTAAAACAGCACTACTACAACCTCTAATATAATGTATTAAAACTTTATTGTGGGGAGCTGCTACAGTGTTTTGGACAGGTTTAAGCCTTGGACTAATGAGAGGGCATAGTCCTCTCATTGCCATGTGCAAGTCCCAGCTTGGAGGGCAGGGCCCTCCCAGCACAATTATAGCCAACAGCTATAGTTGTAAGCTTGAACCTATGGTACAAACACATGGCCCCATGTGCCTGAGTCATGTAGGCTTGATAGAGTTCAGATGCATGTAGTTGAGTAGGATTGAAACCCAGGAGAATGTTATAAACATCTTGGTTACGCCCTTACTTTGTCTTGCGGCATCTGCTATAAAATAAAGACACGGCTGTGGGCATGGTCGCTGTCTCTCAGAGAAGCAGCGTCCCACCGAGACCCAGATTTCATTCTCTTGTCTGTCTTTTCTAAGCCTTTCAGCTGCCCCCACTCAGGTTCACCCTTGGCCGTGCTGGCGTGGCACACTTTAAAAAGATAATGCCTCCAAGCTCCGAGGGCGGGTTCCTGCCTCAAACCCTGCCCCTTCAGGAAACAGCTCTGGGAAACAGCTGGGGGGAGGGTGCAGCCATTTCCAAGACAACCCCTGCAGGACTGACTTCTTGCCGCTTGGTTGTGGTTCTGGCAGTGATGTTACACCCAGGGTTTTTATATAAGTAGATTTCATACTGCAGGAGACAATACAAGATAGTGATATCTGGAGAGGTACAAAAGGGGAAGAGACCTTGAGTCCCAGTGTCAAATTCTTTTGAGGAAAAATGAACATAGTACAAAAAATACTGGCAACAGAAATTTACTCCAAAAATCAGAGAATTTTCTTTTTGGCAGGGTAAATTAAAAAAGAAGAGGAGAAAGACAGAAGGAGAAGCTGTTTCATCTTAATTAATTAGAAAAAGAGAGCAAAGAGATGGAAAGATTCTGAACTCAAAACCCTTGACTAAGGAACCAATATCCTTTTCACCCCACCATTAATATCACTAACGTTTCATAGCCTCATTGGTAATCACTTGCTATAGTATAGTACTTTAAAACTTAGATTCAACCTACAATCCACAAAAAAATAGAAAATTTCAACTGAAATCTTTTTTTTCCCACTTTTCCTATATTAGTTACATTTTCCTACCTTTTCTTGTCACATGAACCAAAAGACTTTACACCTGAGTCTCATGTTATTCTTAACAATGCATAAATTCTGATCTAACATACTGAAATATGTATAGTATCTCAAGGAGTGCCCTATATAAGAGATGTCATAAAACCACCTAAATTAAGAGAAAGCTGAGTTATCAAAATGGATGTTCTGAGATTTACATTCTCTAATGTATATGTCACTCTATGGTATAGATTAGGTGGCTTCCTCTGAAAAGAATACATGGTTTAATGAATTATTTTGGCAGCTGATAACATATATACTCTCTTGAGTCATCCTTTTAGTAATTTCTTCAACTGATTTAAATCTTTTTAGTTAAATATCACATGTTTATAATCTCACTTCCTACATCTAAGTCTTTGAGAGTAAAGACTACTTCTTTTTTTAAAAATATATTTTATTGATTTTTTTACAGAGAGGAAGGGGGAAGGATAGAGAGTTAGAAACATCGATGAGAGAGAAACATCGATCAGCTGCCTCCTGCACACCTCCTACTGGGGATGTGCCCGCAACCAAGGTACATGCCCTTGACCGGAATCAAACCTGGGACCCTTCAGTCCGCAGGCCGACGCTCTATCCACTGAGCCAAACCAGTTAGCATGTTTAGCAAACATGTTTTTGCAGACATTGTTTTTTTTTGTTTTTTTTGTTTTTTTTTTTTATTTTTCGCTTAAAGTATTACAAAGGGTATTACATAAGTGTCCTTTTTTTTTCCCCCCGCCCTTGACACACCCCTACCCTCCCTTACCCCCCAGTGTCTTATGTCCATTAGTTATGCTTATATGCATGCATACAAGTCCTTCGGTTGATCTCTTACTCCCCTCCCTCCTGCCCCCCAACTCTCTCTGGCCTTCCCACTGCAGTTTGGCAATCAGTTTGAGGCAGCTCTGCCTCTGTATCTATTATTGTTCAAAAGTTTGTAATGGTCTTTATTATCCATGAATGAGTGAGATCATGTGGTATTTTTCCTTCATTGACTGGCTTGTTTCACTTAGCATAATGGTCTCCAGTTCCATCCATGATGTTGCAAATGGTAGGAGTTCCTTCTTTTTAACAGCAGCATAGTATTCCATCGTGTAGATGTACCACAGTTTTCTAATCCATTCATCTACTGATGGGCACTTAGGCTGTTTCCAGATCTTAGCTATGGTGAATTGTGCTGCTACGAAC
>NW_005874832.1:0-14120 GCF_000147115.1 Myotis lucifugus
CCTGAAGTCACAACGTCACCGTCCCCTGGTCTCACACCGGGGACGGACGCGGGTCTGCAGGTGGCCGAGACGTAGGAAGGCTGCGGGCTGAGATCCGCGTCTGCCCGTCACGGCACTGAGTCGAAAGACTAGTTGGAAGCAAGGCTAACATCTGGGGAGGCCGTTAACAAACCAATGTTTCTAATTTTTTAAAATTAAGAACTTACTTCTTTAGAGCAGTTTTAGTTTCACAGCAAAATTGAGGAAAAGAGATTTCCCATGTCCCCCTGGCCCCACACATGTGTGACCCCCTCACTGTCAACATCCCCCTCCCCCCAAATGGTTCATTTGCTACAAACGAGGAGCCTACATTGAGGCATCATTATCCCCCATGTCCAGAGTTCCCCTTAGGGGTTTCGATAACTGTATGAGGGTGTGCACCCCAAATCACGTCACACGGGTGCTTTCTCTGCCCTAAAACTCCTGCGCCCGCGTCATTCCTTCCCAACCCCTCGGGGCTAGTTTTGAGGAAGGAGATACCTGTCCTTTCATTGTTATTACATGTGTCATTTTTTATTACATAACTATTTCTGTTGCAAAAAATTTGAGTGGTATGACATTGCTGATATCTGTTTTTGACTTACACACATGGCAATTTCATAGGATTCAATCTAACACTAAGACAAAACCGGAAAGTCTCTCTTTATCCCTACCCCTACCTCACTCCCACACAATTTGGGGCACACAGTTAATTTTAGAACATTTTCATCACCTCAAATAACAACCATACCCCATACCCTTTAGCTGCAACCCCCCCACCCCGCCCATCCCTCCTGCCTCCCACCCCTAAGCAACCAATAATCTTCTTTCTGTCTATAGGTTCTCATACTCAAGACTTTCTTAGGAATGGACTCAGGTACCATGTGGACGTTTGTGGTCAGCTTCTATCCCCTAGCATAGTGTCTTCAAGGTCATAGCATGCATCAGCACTCGTTCTTTTTTATGTCTAAATAATATTCCACTGTGTGACTGCACCACATTTTGCCTGTCCATTTGAGTGTTGATGGATGTTTGTGTTGTTCCTACTGTCCAGCTATTATAGATGCTGCTGCTATAAACACTTGTGTAGCACTTTTTGTATGGGCATATGTTTTTATTTCTTCTGGTTGTGTACCTAGAAGTAGAATTGCTGAATCATGTGATGATTATGTTTGAAGAATGGCTAGATTGTTTTCCAAAGTGGCTACATCATTTTATATTCCCACCAACGTTTTATGAGGGTTCTGATTTCTCCACATCCTCACCAACTCTTATTATCTGACTTTTTGATTCTCGCAATCCTAGGTAGATGTGAAGGGTATCTCATTGATTCTTTTTAATTGATTTCAGAGAAGATGGGAGAGGGAGAGGGAGATAGAAACATCAATGATGAGAGAGAATCATGGATCAGCTGCCTCCTGCACGCCCCACACTGGGGATCAAGCCTGCAACACGGGCATGTGTCCTGACCAGAATCGAACTGTGACCTCCTGGTTCATAGGTCAATGCTCAACCCCTGAGCCACGGTGGCTGGGCTCTCACTGTGGCTTTGATTTATATTTCCCTAATGACTAATGATGTTGAGAGTATCTTTTCATGTGCTTATTGGCCATATGTATATCTTCCTTATAGAAATATCTATTCAGATCCTTTGCTCACTGAAGTTATTGGTGCATCAATTGGCTTTTTTGTCTTTTTATGATTGAGTTGTAAATGTTCTTTATATATTTTGGATACAAGTTCCTTATCAGATACATGATTGACTATATTCCCTATGCTGCAACTATTCTCTCCCATTCTGTAGAAAAATTTCCCTTTATTGACGGTGTCTTTTGAAGCACAAAAGTTTTAAATTTTGATGAATTCCAGTTTGTCTATTTGTTCACTCATTGCGCATCCTTTGGGTGACTCAACTAAGAATTCTTTGCCAAATCCAAGGGCATAAAGATTTACCCCTATATTTTGTTCTAAGACTTGTAGACTTGTACCTCTTACATTTATATCTTTGACTCATTTTGAGTTAACTTTTGTAAATGGTGTGAGGCAAGGATTCAAATTAATTTTTTTAGCATGTGGCTAGCTAGTTGTTTCAGCATCATCTGTTTAAAACACCATTCTTTCCCCCATTGCATAGTCTTGGTATCTTGTAAAAAGTTGATTGTAGATGTATGGGTTTAGTTTTGGATTCTCAATTCTATTTCAGTGACTTATATGTTTATCCACATCCAGGACCACACTGCCTTAATTACCATTGCTTTGTAGTAAGTTTTGAAATTGGGCAGTGTGGGTCCTCCTGCTTTTTTTCCCCAGGGGTAGAAAAATCTCTGGGCAGGGGCTTTGGAGCTAAGGATGGGGACAATGAAAAATTTCTCTGTGAGCGATACTGAATAACCAGTAGATGTGTGTGTGTGGGGGGGGGGGCAGGGGGTAATAAGGGTGGAGGGTTGGGGTGGGAGGGGGAGAGGAGCAGTAGGTCCCACCTGGCTTGTTACTTCTGATGTGGAACCACTGCCTCGTGAGCTAAGTAAAGGGCGATTGGGGCCCCTATCTTCTCGGCACTCCATGCCTAAGGAAGAGTCCTCACTTCTTTTTTATTATTATTAAGTTTTATTGGGGTGACATTGGTCAACATGAACATATAGGTTTCATGTGTGGTTTCTAAGTTATAAGATCTGTATATCGCACCATGTGCCCACCCAGAGTCAGGTCTTCTCCCGTCACCTCATATTAGAACCCCTTCTCTCCCCACCGCCCAGCAGCCACCACACTGCTGTTTGTGTTCACGAGTTTCAGTTTTATATCCCACATATGAGTGAAATCAGATGGTTCTTAGCTTTTTCTGACATTTCACTTAGCGTAATGTTCTCACGGTCCATCCACGCTGTTGCGAATGACGCTATTTCACCCTTTCTGATGGCTGAGTAGTATTCCACTGCGTACACGGACCACATCTTCTTCGTGAAGGTTGGATATTAACCTGTTGTCAGATGTGCCAGTGGTGAATATCTTCTCCCATTCATTGGGCTGTCTTTTTATTCTGTCGGTGGTTTTCTTTGCTGTTTCCGTGTCTTGGCCCCCACGAATAATGCTGCAATGAACATAGGGTGCATAGAGAAGTCCTCACTTCCTGACTACCCTCCTGTGGAACTTAGCCTGAGCAAAAGCAGCTGGGAACAGAGTGAGAAACGCTAAAGTTCTGTTCCTCCGGGGAAGAAAGACCTCCGACTGGCTGCGGTGGGCGAGCGAGCCCCGTCTTCTTGGGGGCAGTAGTGTGGAGTTGCGTCTCCCCCTTGCTGAGCTGAGAACGAAGAGAGAAGCAGTGGTCTTGGTTAAGAAACCACACATTCTTACTTTTTTTAAACAAGTTTTCAGAGATTTCTCTTTTTTAAATTTTAAAAAAGTTTTTCAATTACAGTTTACATTCATATTATTTCATGTTAGTTTCAGGTGTACAGCATGGTGGTTAGACAATCATCTACCTAAGTGGTCCCCTGATACGCCCAGTACCTGCCTGGTGCCCTATAGTTACTACAATGTTATTGACCACATTGCCTATGCTGCACTTTTCCTCCCTAAGACTATTCTGTAGCTACCAATTTGTACTTCTTGATGACTTTACCTTTTTCATCCATACCCTGACCCTCGTCCCCTATGGCAACAATCGGTCTGTTCTCTGTATTAAGAGCCTGTTTGTTTGTTCATTTATATTGTCCTTTGGCTTCCACGTGGAAGTGAAATCACATGGTACTTCTCTCTCTGACTATTTTTGCTTAGCATCCTGCTCGCCAGGTCCATCCATGCCGTCACAAAGGGTAAGATTTACTTGTTTTTACGACCGAGTAGTCTTCCTCTGTGTAAACCTCCCACAGCTTTTTAATTCACTCATCTATTGATGGGCACTTGGCTATTGTAAATACCCCGCAATGAACATAGGGGTGTATATATTCTTTGGAATTAGTGTGTTTTGGTTTCTTCAGACATATACCCAGAAGTGGAATAGCGGGGTCACACGGCAGTTCCATTTAAAAATTTTGAGGAAACTCCCTACTGTTTCCTATAGTGGCTGCACCAGTCTGCATTCCCACCAGCAGTGCAGGAGGGTTCCCTTTTCTCCACATCCTCACCAACGCTTGTTTGTTGATTTGTTGATGATAGCCATTCTGACAGGTGTGAGGTGATATCTCACTGTTTTGGTGTGCATCTCTCTGATGATTAGTGACATTGAACATCTTTTCATATGTCTGTTGGCCATCTGCCTGTCCTCTTTGGAGAAATGTCTGTTCAGGTTCTTTGCCTGTTTTTAAATTGGGTTGTTTGTGGTTTTGGTGTTGAGTTCTATGAGTTCTTTATAAATGTTGGATAGTAAACCTTTAACAGATGTGACATTGGTGAGTAACTCCTCCCATTCAGTAGGTTATCTTTTCATTTTGTTGATGGTTTTCTTTGCTGTGCAAAAACCTTTTAGTTTGATGTAGTCCCTTTTGCTTTTTTTCTTTGTTTTCCTTGCCCAATGAGATATATCAGAAAAAAAAAACATTACTACAAGAAATGTCCAAGATTTTATTGCCTATGGTTTCTTCTAAGAGTTTTATGTTTTGAGTCTGACATTTACATCTTTAATCCATTTTTAGTTTCTTCTTGTATATGGTGCAAGAAGGTGGGCTAGTTTCATTTTTTGCATGTATCTGTCCAATTTTCTCAGCACCATTTATTGAATAAGCTGTCATTACCCCATTGTATTTTCCATCCTTTGTCAAATATTAATTGAGCATATAGGCATGGGTTGATTTCTGGGCTTGCTATTCTGTTCCATTGATCTATATGCCTGTTTTTATGCCAGTTCCATACTGTTTTGATTACTATGGCCTTGTAGTATATTTTGATATCAGGTAGCATGATTCATCCAACTTTGTTCTTCTTTCTCAAGATTGCAATGGCTATTCACAGTCTTTTTTGGTTCCATATACATTTTTGGAATATTACTAGTTCTGTTAAATATCCCAGTGGTATCTTGATAGAAATTGCGTTGAATCTATAAATGGCTTTGGATCCTATGGACATTTTAATGATGTTAATTCTTCCTATACAAGAACATAGTATATGCTTCCACTTATTTGTATCTTCTTCATTTCCCTTCTTCAGTGTCTTATAATTTTCTGAATACAGGTCTCTTACATCCTTGGTTAAATTTATTCCTAGGTATTTTATTATTTTTGATGCAATTGTAAATGGGATTGTTTTTTTAGTTTCCCTTATGATAGTTCATTACTGATGTATAAAAATGTAACTTATTTCTGGACATTATTTTGTTTCCTGCTATTTTACTAAATTCATTTATCAGTTCTAGTAGTTTTTTGGTGGAATCTTTAGGGTTCTCTATATACAGTATCATGTCATCTGCAAATAATGACAGTTTTACTTCTTTCCTCCCAATTTGGATGCCTTTTATTTCTTCTTCTTGTCTGATTGCTGTGGCTAGGACTTCCCGTACTATGTCGAACAGGAGTGATAAAAGTGGGCATCCTTGTCTTGTTCTTGATCTTATGGGAAATAAATGCATTTAGTTTTTCCCAGTTGAGTATGAAGTTAGCTCTGGGTTTGTCATGTATGGCCTTTATCATGTTGAGACATGTTCCCTTTAGTTTCACTTTGATGAGAGTTTTTTTGCCATAAATGGGTGCTGGATTTTGTCAAATGCCTTTTCTGTACCTATTGATATGACCATACGATTTTTATCCTTCATTTTGTTGATGTGGTGTATCACATGAATTGATTTGCGGATCTATTTTAAAATAATGTTTTAGTTTTAAATTGACATACAATGTTATATTAGTTTCAGGTGTGCAACCCAGTGATTACACATATAACTAACTTACTGTCATCATCCCAATAAACTTCACACCCATCTTACAGCATACACACTTATCACAATATTATTGACTATATTTCCTCAGCTGTACTTCACATCCCTGTGACTATTCTGTGACTGCCACTTTGTACTTCTTAATCTCCACCTTTTTCACCCATCCCTCCAACTTTCCTCTTATCTGACAACCTTCAAAATGTTCTCTATGTATCTATGAGTATGTTTCTGTTCTGCTTGTTCATTTATTTTGTTTTTTAGATTCTTCATGTAAGTGAAATCATATGGCATTTGTCTTCTTCTGTCTGACTTACTTCACTCAGCAGCACAATACCCTCTAGGTCCATTCATGTTGTTGCAGTGGCAAAATTTGATTCTTTTTTTATAGGTAAGCCATATTCCATTGCATATATGTACTACTCCTTTATCCAATTCATCATATCTTGGCTATTGTAAATAATGCTGCAATGTTCAAAAAACAGATGTATGTTTTTTCAATTTTATGGGTTTTTTGTTTGTTTCTTTGGATAAATACCCAGAAGTGAATATACAAAGAAGTGGGCCCTTCTTTGTCTCTTGTTATGGCTTTTGTTTTAAAGTCGATTTTGTCTGGTATAAGTATTGCTACTTCAACTTTTTTGTTTGTTTCATTTTCATGCAATATCTTTTACCATCCTTTTAGTCTGTGTGTCTTTCAATCTGAAGTGAATTTTTTGTAGACAGCATCTGTAAGGGTTTTGTTTTATTATTCAACCTTCATATGTCTTTTGATTGGGACATTTAATCTATTTACACTTAAAATAATTGGGTTAGATATGTATACTAGTATATTGCCATTTTATCGTTCATATTTTTTATCTTTTTTTCTTCTTCTTAAAGAATACCCTTTAACATTTCTTGTAGTACTGGTTTGGTGGTGATGAACTCCTTTAGCTTTTCTTGTCTGGGAAGTTCTTTATATGCCATTTGATTCTAAATGATAGCTTTGCTGGACAGAATCATCTTGGTTGTAGGTCCTTGCTTTTCATGACTTTGAATATTTCTTGCCAATCCCTTCTGGCCTGCAAAGTTTCTGTTGAGAAATCAGCTGACAGTCTTATGGGTGCCATTGGAGCTGCTGCTCAAGTACAGGCGCTCAGAGCAAGTGAGTCTCATAAGCCCATGAGCTGGTCCTTTAAGAGGAACTGCCTGGGACTCTGGCAGCCTTCTTCTCACTCAGCCAAAATCCCAGCAGGTTTTTATAGCCAGAAGTTATGGGGACTTCTCTTCTTGGCATTGGAACCCTCAGGGAGGACCTCTGAAGCTGAGATATCCCTCAAGATTTTTATCTGCCACACACGGATGTGGGACCAGCCATTTTGTGTCTCTACTCCTCCTACCAGTCCTGATGTGGCTTCTTCCTTATATCCTTAGTTGTAAGACTTCTGTTCACCTAAGTTTCAGGTGGTTCTCAAACATGGTGGTTCTGAAATTTAGTTGTAATTTTGATGTGGTTGTGGGAGGATACAAGTAATGCATTTACCTGTGCTACCACCTTGACTGGAATCTCCCTCCTTCTATTTTTTGAGTAATTTTTGTTTTATGCTGGGTTTTCTATTTTTTTTACATTGTTTTGTTTACTCACTTATGCTATACTCTGTTCAGACACTCTATTTTTCTGACACATTGACTACTGACTCTATTCTCCTGCATCTTGATTTTATTATCAGAATCTTGATTTTATTATCAGAAAGAAAACCACTATTTTCACCTAAGTTACATACCTATAAATTTCTTCTTCTCGTCGCAATTCTCTTTTCCTTGTCTTTCCCAACTCTCCTAACTTACCTCTAGACACCACTTTTTTCTCAGACTCTTCTTCCCCTTTCACTTTCTCCTCTTTCTTCTTTATCATTCTAAGTACATTTTATGCCCATTTTCTACTTTACAAACTAAAATTGGAGTTTCCTAAGTTAATAATTTTTATGAGGACAAGTAAGCTTATTTGTAAAATGGAATGTTTAATGGAATGAAGATGGTATTTTGGCCAGACCCAGGTATACTGAAATCTTACCTTAAAATATATGACATCTCTGGGGAATTTATACGTAAAGAAACAATAGACTAATGTTAAAGAAAGATAAAGTAACATTATGACATAGGTCTTATGTCTCAAGTCTCCACAGACCTGTCTTGTAAAAGTTGGCTGGTGCAATGACCAAGGTTGAAGACCCTTGGGGTATTTTTTTCTCCTCTTGGCCCAAATCAAAATCTTAAATCTTTCTTAAGAGCCACTGGCAAAAACACTCAGTTTAAATGTCAGCTGAAACTCAGATCGAAGGCAGAGCCACGCCCTGGGGGTGGACCCAGTCAACAGACTGGGACGCCACTCAGTTTTGACCTTCTTGCCCAGTGTTAAAGGGATGGATCTCATGATGTCGCCAGGAACTCAAGGCCCACCCAGAAGTGATGTAACTTCCTGTTATTCGAGTATTTAATAAACTCCTTCCGGTGCTGGCGCTCTCTGGGTCTGTCCCTCCATCAGAGGGCAGACGCCACACCCAGGCCCAGCTTTCACTCTATTTCTGTCTCAGTCTTGTGTTTTTTCATTTCTCCTTAAACCTCGTTGCGTTCTAATCAAGATTCATCAACCCCCATGTTCTCTCTCTCTGTGCTGGTCGTGGGAAGAGCCTGCAAGAGCAAGGAACTGCCTTAATTAGTGTGTGAACATAAATGAGGGGGCACGAAGGCTGGGCTGGTCTCCTAAGGCCTGTGGACCTTGCAAATAGAATGAAAGGACCATGACTATGGCCTTTTAACACACATTGGCTCCACCCACTAGCAAACCTGGGCCAATCAGCAGGGCTCAGGGGAGGTAGTAAAGCAAGGAGAGACAGTCCCAGAGCCTCAGGGTGCCTTATAGGGTGAAGACTAATGAAAGACCACAGTCATACGGTCTCCTCACTAACCTTTGACTCTGTGGCTACTGATCATATACAAAATCTGCATCCTAATGGTAAGAATTGAGGTTGAAAGAAATTACTCCTCCTAGGTCAAATAACAGCTATGAGAGGCACAAAATAGAACTTTCATTTTGAATAACCTCATTTTTAACAATATCTTGGTGATTTGAAACTGCTTTTGGATAATGTGGATATATGGCTCCCTGGTATTGAAAATGGGAGTCTGAGTCCTTTGAAAGCTGCCAGTAATGAGTATATTGCATGAGGGACAGCTTCAGCTATCAGCTAATATTGTTATCTAACTGCTAAAGAAGCTTCTCAAAGTGATAGTATAGTTTTGGAGATGTCATCTAGAATTTATTTGATTTCTCTCTAATAATTTTACAGAGATAATAATTTTAATCAATAAAGAAGAGCTCTAGCCGGTTTGGCTCAATGGATAGAGTATTGGCCTGTGGACTGAAGGGTCCTGGGTTTGATTCTGGTCAAAGGCACATACCTTGGTTGCAGGCTCCTGACCCTGGTGGGGAGCATTTGGGAGGCAACCAACCAATGTGTCTCTCTCACATCGATGTTTCGCTCTGTCTCTCCCTCTCCCTTCCACTCTCTCTAAAAATTAATGGAAAAATATCCTCAGGTGAGGATTAAAAGGAGGAGGAGGAGGAGGAGGAGGAGAAAGAGGAGGAGGAGGAGGAGAAGGAAGAGAAAGGCTTTGGAGCCAGAAAGAATTGGGTTCAGGCTGCAACTCTGAGGTGTAGAGCTCTGTGGATTTGAGAATTATTTAACTTCTTTGAGCTCTATTTACAGTGGCAATAATACTGCAGCCTAAAAAGTGAAAACTAATTTAAGTAAAAATAAAAAACAAAATAAATAAAATAAAATAAAAGGTGATGGTGGATTTTTTGTCAGGTACATAGCATGTACCTGACAACCTATTTGAAAAACATGAGAGAATTTCCGCCTCCAGCACTATCTTTGGGACCAGTGTTGTTCTGCTGACCCTTTCTTAAACTTGGATTTTGTGGAGGGAAACAGCTATTATTAAGCTTATCAGTTTACCATAAGCTCATAGTTGCTAAGATTTATGTAAAACCCGCACTCCAATGGGGTGTGTCAGAGTTGGTTGAAGTTTGCTTCCCTATAGGAAGTCCCAGAGGATTCCCTGCTCACCGTTAACGTTAACTCTTCCGAGCTCTCCTCACCCATGTCTGAGGAGCCGTGGGCTGGGCCTGAAGATGGTCCCTCCTCCCCCGGCATCGCGCGGGAGAGAACAAGGGGCGAGCTTCCCACTTTCTGCGGCTTACCCACCGGCTTTGTGTAGTTCTAAATGTTTGTTGTTGCGCGTTATAAGCAACGCACAAACCGCGCGCCCCACGCTCTTGCCAGGACGCTGTCCTTGTCCTGCACACCTCCCAGGGCGCACACACCCTGTGGCTGCAAAGAGCGTTCTTAGGCAGGAGGTCCTTTCCTGCCTCGGGACAGCCTGGGCCCCGTGACGTGACCGAGGGAAAGAGGAAGAGGAAGCGATGGTTCAGCCCTGGGCCCGGAGCTCCTGGTGGGGAAGGAAATGCACTGTCTGCACCGGCCGGGCTGGAGAAATAACTCGGTGGGTTCCTCACATGTGGAAGTTTGGCCCATGTCTCTTCACATACTTTTCTCTTCTCCTTTGCGGACTCTAGTTCCACACACACTCGGCTGCTCGAAGCCCGCGCTTGGGCGCCTTCACTTGCCTGGGTGGTGCTTTCTCCGTGTTTAATGCTGGATCGTTTCTGCTGCCGGTGTCCCCGGGCACCGCTGTCTCCTCTGCCATGTCCAGCCTGCCGCTAACCCATCCAACGTGTCTAACCTTGAACATGGGGCGTCCTTTCCAGAAATAGGGCTCGGTCTCCTTTACACCGGCACGTCTCTCCCGCCTCCTGAGCGTGTGGCACGGCTCCCGCAGCTCCTGTGCCCCTCCTGCAGCCCCAGCGTCCACGCCGCCCCACCCCGCTGGCTCAGTGCTTCCTTGTCCTCCCCGCTCCGGTCCCGGGCTCTGCACGCGGCCACCCTGACTGGAGGCCGGACCTGTGACCTTCACCTTGTTGAGAAGCAGGTGTTTCTATTTTCCTGCCGATGTTCTGGGAAGCCGTCTGCTTGCGTGGCAGCAGCTTCATCCCTCTGCTCCTGCCTTGACCATGTGTTAGCTGGGCCCGGAGCAGCAGCCTGGGCGCTTGCTCCCCACGATTGGGCAGACCTTCCTGGGGGCTCATCCGGTGCCTTGTGCGTCTGAGGTTTTTCCGTTTGACTCACGGGAACAGGCACCGTTCTCAGCGCGCTTTCAACGCTGGACGCTGTTGCCACGAGTTCTTTCCGATGATCTCGCTCTGGCTTCAGGTAGTTCATTCACTCACATGCGCTGGTCCGTCCCCGAACTTGGGGGGCGCTCTGCACATCCCTGGGTTCTCCCCTTATGCCCTCACCTCCGTCGTGTGAACTTCCACTGCCTGGTCGCTCCTGCACTGTCTCCTCGATGCACATGGAGAGAAAATACTTTTATTGCTTTTTAGAGAGAGAGGGAGGGAGAGGGAGAGGGAGAGGGAGAGGGAGAGGGAGAGGGAGAGGGAGAGGGAGAGAGAAACGTTGATGTGAGAGGGAGAGAGAAACGTTGATGTGAACATCGATCGGCTGCCTCCTGCACGCCCCCTGCCGGGGATGGTGCCTGCAACCTGGGCATGTGCCCTGACCGGGAATCGAACCAGCCACCTTGGAATCATCGTTCAACTGACTGAGCCGCACCGGCCGGGCAATCCACATTTTTAAAAATATGTTGTGTTTTCAGTATTATTCAGTTTTCAGTATTTTGCAATTTCTCTTATAACGTACGAAAATGAATTCCAGGTAGATTAGTGTCCTAACTGTGATTAGTGAACCTAACGTCATTTATGTAAAGTTTGAAACATGTAAAATAATGACATTTACACGTGCACACACCTTATGGGGATAACATGAAACAATAGTTTAAAAACATGCCCAGGGAGGCCAGCACCAGCTTTGGGATACAGCCACTCAGAGGGCGGGGGGCGGGGGGGGGCGCTCTGGGACCCACACTGAGGAGGCGGCAGCGTGGCCACGCTTTCACGTCTCAGGAGGGGAGTGGGAGCTCAGGGGTGCTCACCAGGCTACTCTATGCACTGCTTGTGCATCAGATATTTCATGATAGCCATAGCCCATGTGGGTCAGCGGACAGAGCGTCGGCCTGCTGACCAAAGGGTCCCGGGTTTGATTCTGGTCAAGGGCACGTACCTCCTCGGTTGCAGGCTCCTCCCTGGCCCAGGCTCCAGGTCAGGATGTGTGCAGGAGGCAACCAATGGTGTGTCTCTCTCACATCGATGTTTCTGTCTTTCCCTCTCTCTCCCACTCTCCCTAAAACCAATGGGAAAACACCCTGGGTGAGGATTAACCGTGTTCTGTCATAAGAGTGTAAGGTGTGAAAAGGGAGACTCCGTGGACAGTGCCAGGAAAGGAGTGTCGTGGAGAGGAGAGGAGGGGAGCACCGAGAGGTCCGCAGGCCCCCCCAGGCAGGAGGCCCCCTGGGCGGGGCTGAGCCAGCTGAGGCTCCCCCTCGCGGTCCCTGGGGGCCCTGATACCCGCCTGGTGCTTTCCTTCTGGTACTTTCTATTCCCGAAGAGACGTAGAGAAAACCCTTCAAAACCTCAGCTTCCACAAGCACGCCCGGCTCCCGCTGAGTCACCGCCCGCTGGGCCACTCCCCAGGCCTCGACCACTGAGCTCTCGCCTCTCACTCTCCGTGACCCGCTCGCCATGGCCTGGCAGCTGCTGCACTGTCCCTCCGACGGCAGCTCCTGCCTGGGCTCTGCGGCCGCCTCCTGACCGCTCTCCTGCCTCCTCAGCATCTCCTACCTGCTCTGCTCCTAGCCCGGCCACCAAGCCGCCCTTTTAGACCCTGCGTTCGTTCCTACTCCTCTCCCGCCTCCCCGTGCGGCTCAGAACGACCTCCCTCACTGCCCTCAGCCCCTGTGAGCGGCTCCTGGCCCTCCCTGGCGGCTCTCCCCCCTCGCCCCCCTCAGCACTCGGGCTCCTTGGTGCGGGGTCTGGGCCTGCGTGTCCTGCTCCTGCCTCAGTTGTACCTGCTGCTCCCCTGCCAGGAACGCTCTACAGTCTCTGTCTCCCTGGTGTGCTCCTTCTCTCACCGCCTTCCTTTCGGGCTTTCTCCTCCACTGCCACCTGCCTTCAGAACATATTTGTTTCAGAGAGGAGGGGAGAGGGAGGGAGAGATAGGAACAGCAATGATGAGAGAGTCATTCATCTGCTGCCTCCTGCCCACCCCCCGCTGGGGAGCCAACAGGAACCCCAGGCCTGTGCCCTGACTGGGAATGGGAGCCTGACCTCCTGGTTCACAGGTCAGTGGTCAGCCACTGAGCCACGGCCACGTTCTTCACAGCTGCCCGCCTGCCCTCAGCTCGGCCGCCTGCCTGTCCTTCTCCCGCGCCCGGTCGCCTCCCAGCACACGGTCTCAGTGGTTTTGCTTTTGTCCGTCTCCCTGCGCTGGAATATAATCTCCATGAGGCGGGGATTTTAATATTTTATTTTATCGCCAACATACAAGTGTCCAGAGCAGTGCCCGGTGCAGAGAAGATGCCGCTAGTGGCTTTGGGGATTCCTGTTCCCCCCTTTTCTTGGGGATGTAAGGAGTGGGGGCGGGAGGCCCGATCCCTGATGCCATCTGCTCACACTGGCACCCCTGGTGCAGCCCTGGCAATGGCCATCCCCTGGGCTGGGCTCTGAGCCCCAGCCATGCAGGGGACCAGCGCTGTGCCCAGCCCCAGCCCCAGCTGTGGGATCCCGCCAGGCCTCTCTGTGGCGTCCCTGCTGCCTTGGGGACAGAAACCATTTGGTGGCTCCCACGCGAGACGGGGCTCAGCGACGCCTCCAGCCTCCCCCGCCGCCTCCCAAGGAGCTCCCGTCACTCCTCTCACGGGGCTCCTCTCTCTGCTCCGCCCGGCTGGGCTCTGGGCTCCCACAGCCCCCTGGGGAGTCTGTTGCTCCCTGGGCTCAAGTTTGCCTCGAGAAGCAGGCACCCTTGGCGTCTTTCCATGGTTCCAGGCTCGTGTTCGCCAGGCTCTCCCTGCCCCCCAGGCTGCAGGGCACTGCGTGCGCCCAGGAGGCTAAGCTGGGCCCCTTGGCCCTAAGGGCGGGGCCTTTGAAATCTGGGACAAGGAGGCGCCGCTTCGCTCTGCACTTCGCGGTCACATCCTCTTTGCTGAGCAGAGAACAACCTGGTGCTATAATGGAAGAAGG
>NW_005874833.1:0-5792 GCF_000147115.1 Myotis lucifugus
GGGGCGGGCGCATCATCCCATTTCACAGCAAAGAAAACTGAGGCTCCGATGTGGTAACTTGCCCAAAGTTTCCCAGCACAGTAGGCGGTCAAGGCGGGGTTTGAGCCCTGTCTCCAGCGCCCCCCCCCCTCCGCCCCGCCTCCCCAGCTCCCCAGCCCTCATTCCTCAATCCATGCTGCCCCAAAGGGAGGGGTGGGGAGTGATGAGTAGGTAGGTTTTGAAGTCCCTCTGGTGTGAGTGGCCTGGATGGGCCTGTGTCAAGTGCCCGGATGCCCCAGCAGCCCAGGGAACCAGCAAGCCCCAGGGCAGAGTTCTGGGAAATCCGGCTTATTAGCTCTGGGTTTATTAGCTCTGTAATGACTGTTTACGAGCTGAGAAGTGTTTGCCCTGCTGAGGGGCATGGGCACCCCTCCTGAGTGTGTCCCAGTGCAGGGCCCGGCAGCTCAAAGCCTGGCCTCTGGCTCAGTGATCTGGGGGCTCACGGGGGCTCACCTCTCTGTGGAGTATGGCCTCGCTGCCCTGGCCCGTGTGGCTCAGTTGGTTGAGCATCATCCTGTGCACTAGAAGGTCGCTGGTTCGATTCCCAGTCAGGGCACATGCCCCAGTTGTGTGGGCTTGATCCCCAGTCGGGGGCGTACAGGAGGCAGCCGATCGCTGTTTCTCCCCCCCCCCCCCGTCCCCTAACATCAATTAAAAAAGCATATATATATATCTCCTAGCTCATGGTGACCAGGGCACCTGGGGGATGCTCAGCATTTTAAACATATACACACTGAGGCTCAGAGATGTTAAGTGGCTTGTCCAAGATCACACAGCATTTATGGCTGAGCCTAAGACCGTCTGCCCATTTGGACAGTGTTTTCACGGTCTGGAGCCAGGCCACAGCGGGGAGGAGGTTGGAAGATGGGTGGACTCCTCCATTGCAAACACAGACAGCCCCGCGCTGGGTACTGAGAGGGGTCGTGTCTGGGAACAGCCTAGTCACACCCGGGTGTCAGGGAGTCCAGAGAGTCCCAGAGGGGCATCTGGGTGGGCACCATGGTGGGCCCAGCACTGTGTCCACTTAGGGACACCTGGCGCACTCTCACTTCCTGTGGTGCCCGCCCCGTGTTCCCGGCAGCTGCATCATCTTAGGACGCGGGCACACGTGTCTCGGGTGCTCCAGCTCAGCTGGCTCCCTGGACCCAAGGAGCCCCATGGGCATTCACGCCTCTGCCAGCCCCACGGCGGGGGGGGGGGGGGGGGCCGTGATCCTGAGATGGCGATGGGTGTGCAGAGCGCTCTTGGGGTCTCCTCTGCTCGAGAACGGGGCAGCCCCCTCCCCACCCCCACACGCGCACACTCTGCCCTTGGCAGCACCCTGGAACCCAACACCGCTTCCCGTGTCTGTGGTCGGCCACGCCACCCAAGCCACTCTAACTGGGTCGCGGGGAGCCCAGAACCTGGGTCTGATGGGAAAAGGCTGGTGGGTCACCAAGCACCTGAGGCTGCCCCTCCAGGTCGTGTCTTCCGAGCTGAGTTTGAGCAAAGCCCTTCAGGGGTGGGGTGACCTAGGGGGCTCTCTGGGCAGGTGTTGGTGAGCGGGACCGGTCCCCGGGGGACGTGCGTCTGGCACAAATGGCAGGTGTTTCCATTTTTCCTCTCCTTGCCCATGCAGGGTGGTGTGTGTGTACATGTGTGTGTATGTGCACGTGTGTGTGTGTGTGTGTGTGTGCGCGCGCGCTGCTGGCACCTCTGGGGAAGTGGGTGCCTGCCAGGAGGAGGAGTCCCTTTCCTCCCCGCCTGTCTGACTTTGATGATTGAGTTTCAGCCACCAACTGGGACAGTTTCTTTCCTCCCCTTTCTCTTCCCAAATCCTGTCCCCGCTCCTCTTGCCGGGCAGGGAGGTGTGCAGGCAGCGTGGGGACCCGTGGAGGGACACCAGGGTAGGACAGCCTTGCCGTGAGCTGCTCCTTCCGGGCGTGGTGGGTCAGAGAGGCAGGGGTTCGCTGGGGGTTGCACAGCGGCGCGTGGGGGCCGCTTCCTCTTTCTCTTTGCAGCTTTCTAAAAACGACGGGTTCCCAGAAGGGCTGTGGGAGGGAAAATCGCGTTTTGGTTTCTGTGGCAGGGAAGCAGGGAGACCCGGCCACTTCCTCGCGGGGGGGCCCCCCCATCCTGTGAGTCAGCGGGGGGCGGGGGGGGGCCAGCAGGGCCGCCCAGCCTCTGGGGCAGCTGGAAGTCACTCCTCCCTGCAGGCGGCCCCTCAGCTTCCTGCTCACCTAGAGGTTGATGGCCGCCTCTTTCCTCTCTTGGAGGGGCCTGCTCGCCCCTTGTCCGAGGGCCTCTCCCTCCCCATTTGTGGCCACAGGCGGGGTGAGGGTTAGAGCCCTCCTGTCCATCACCTGCCTGGGGTCCGAGCTGCTGCTGCTGGCTCCCTGCCCTGGGTCCCAAAGCCCTCAAAGCCTCGGGGTGATGGAGACCCCGCCCACCTTTAGCAAGACGGAGGCGTCTTCTGGAACCTGCTAGTGTGGGTTGGTGGCTGGCAGGTAGAGCCAGGGGGAGGGGGCTGGATCCAGACTCCTTGGTGCAGGTGGTACGGAGGGGGGGTTTTGGGGGGGGCAGACAGGGAGGCGGGTGGGGAGGCCCCCAGCACCATGCCTGGATGCACAGGGGTGCTGTCGGGACCTCCCTGGGAGACTGTGTGCCCTGGCGATGTGTCTGGACAGAGCGTCCCTGGCAGTGCCCAGCCCCGCCCTTAGTGGGGAAACCGGCTTCTGAGGCTGCTGCTCGCTGGCCTAGGCTGCTGGGCATGAGGTGGGGGGGGGGGGCTCAACCCATGATGATTGGAGTGTTGTACCCCCCAACCCCATGCTGGACCCCACCCTAAGCCCCCTCCCTCTCCCCAGGCTCCTTAGGAGTCTCCTCACAACTCTAGGCTGAGGACCTTTCTGGGAGGCCCCACCGAGTTGGGGCTCAGCTTAGGCAGGTGGCAGGGGCTGAGCCAGGCGGACAGGCCCTCAGACCTCCCTCCTCCCATCGTGGCTGGGAGCTGCGGCGGCAGGGGTCTGAGAGCAGCGGATGTGACTGGGCCAGGAGGAAGCCTGGTCCCAGGATGTCACAATTTCCTGCAGTGAGCAAGCACTTCTGGGGCGCAGGAGATAAGTTGTGGGCGGGGTGCTCCCGGAGCTCCAGCCCTTGTTCTGCCCGGGCTCTGCGGCCTGGCTCCTCCACGCCCTAGACTCTGCTCTGCAGGGTCCAGAGTGGGTGTGGCCACCCCTGCACTGCCACCCCCTGACCCTCACCCCTGAGCCCTAAGGAAGGGGCTGGGAGGGGCTCACAGGCCAGGACTTGGCACTGCTCTGTGAAGATGGGTACGTGGCTCTCCTAGGTACCACACTCCTCCCCAGAAAATGCGCCCCACCCCTGCCTCTGCTCCCTTCTCAGAACCCCCAGGATTGCCGGGGCAGCCCCATCCTCCAGTCCTTCAGCCTTGGATTGTGCCTGCCTCCCCCTTCCCTGCCCCCCCTTTAGGTTGGCGCTGATGCCAGCAGCACAGCGGGTCCTGGGCCAGGGGTCCCAGCCGGGGGTGGTATGGCCTTGGGATGGGAGGGCTGGCTGGGAGTCTGGGCTGTGCTGGGGTTGGGGACAGGCCGTCCACCGGGGACTCAATCTGGGACAGCATCCTCCATCCTCCATCCTCGGCCCCGGTCACAGTGGGCGGGGCCCAGGCACTCAGTGGAGCTTCCCGAGGAGGCCGCGTCCCGGGCTGGCTGCAGGGCTGGGGGTGACCGTTCCTGCCCAGGGTGGCTGTGGACTGACCACCTGCCGCCTTGCATGTGCCCCTCGCACCTGCTCTCAGGCTGGCTGGCTGTCAGGCTGTCAGGCCGTGCCGCCCAGGGCCGCGGGGACACTCGCATGTCGGCAGACCTGCGGAGCCGGCGAGAAGCAGGTTGATTCTGTCTGGTGGTGGCAGGGAAGGCCTCCTGGAGGAAGTGACATTTTACTTTCCTTAAAGCAGCTGGTAGGTAGGCGTGACCCTGGCATGCCAGGTGCTGGGCCTCAGATAAGAGGAGGTGCGAGCTGGGGGGCCGGGCCAGGATGTGTCTGGTGGGGTGTGGTCGCTCTGAGTTCCAGAAGGATCCTGCCTGTTTGGTGGCCTGACCAGAGCTCGGCCTGGCAGCCCCGCTCACCTCCGCCTTCCTCTGCTGCCCGCCTGCCTCCCTTCTTGGTGCCTGTTTCCCAGGACAGCTCACCCCGTGCCCTCTCTCTGCCCCCTGGTCCCGAAGGAGGCCAGGCCGGGTACTTGCCATGCGGGGCCCAGGGGAGCCTGTTGTCTTGGAGCTGTCCCCAGGGTGGGCTCCGAGTGGCATCGTCACATGCCTCCCGGGACTGAGGAGCCCACTGCCCGTGACTTCCATGCCCTGGGGCCTGGGCTGAGGACTCCTAGCGCTTGGGTAGAGAAGGTGGACACCTGAGTCTGCTGGTCGGGCCTGAAAGAAGCAGGAAGTGTCTGGAGCCCCTGCTCTGCCTCGGGTCCTTCCCCAGAGCCCCCTCCCCACCCAGAGTTCAGAACCAGAGGCTCTGATCCGCTATGTAGAGCGAAGGGCCTAGTGCTGTCCTGTGACTCAAAGGAGGGCCCAGACCCACCCCAGCCTCTGGGCTCCTCTGGGTGCCCAGGGCCCTCTAGAGACTGCAGTTTGCAAAGTGCTCAGATGCTGACAGTATTTTCTGTGGCCTGGATTCTCCACTGTCTCCCCGACAGGGTGCCTTCCCGCCCTGAGTGCACCCCAGCTCTAGCGAGGGTGGGGGCACCCGTTTCCCAAGGAGACCTCGAGCCCTGCAGCCAGAGTGACATGCGTCCCAGCTGCTCCCCTTCCTGGCGCTGAGCGTGGGCGAGTTACTTAGCGTCTCTGAGCCTCCGTTCCCCACCCACCAAACGGAAGCGATGATGATGTCCCCCGACAGGGGTGTTGGGGACAGAGCGGGATGATGCCGGGCAGGCCAGCAAGGCTGGTGCACTGAGGACTGGACCCTGCCCGCCCGCAGTCCTCAGGGCTCTCCTTTAAGTGCGCTGCTGCCCGGCTGTGCGGGGGTATGTGTAGCCGCACTTCTCAGAGAAAATGGGTACCACCCACTTACTCCCTTTTCTTTAAAAAAATAAATGAAGTAAATAAATATATATATATATATTTACTTCACAGAGGAAGGGACAAGGGGAGAGAGATAGAAACATCAATGATGAGAGAGAATCACTGATCGGCTGTCTCCACGCCCTCTACTGGGGATGGAGCCCATAACCCAGGCATGTGCCCCGACCCAGGAATCGAACCGTGACCTCCTGGTTCATAGGTCGACGCTCAACCCTGAGCCACACCGGCCGAGCTCATTCCCCTTTCCATGCTTCATTTTACGTTGGGTGGATGTCACCCCGATATGTGAACGAACCCCAACAATAGCAATGAGAACACTTCCAATGGTTTGAACACTGCCCTTCCTTTCCTCCAGGCTTTAGGCCGAGAGCCCAGGGAGCTGCCCCGCTGGCCTGGAGCGGCTGTCTGTCGCTCCACCTCCACACGCATGCGCCCACCTGTCCATGCAGCTGAGGCCTGACCCCGAACCTCCCTGCAGAGCGAGGAGGGGCTAGAACATGCTCTGGAGGCCTCGGCGACAGACCCAGCGCGCCGTGAGCTGAGCCCACACTCAGAAGGTAGGAAGCTGGGTAGCCGGAGGGTGACCCATGTGCTGGCTACTTCCCGCTGTTTACTTGATGTTCAACAATACGTAGTGTTGCCACCTGTGGGCCACGCTCATGC
>NW_005874833.1:6102-14423 GCF_000147115.1 Myotis lucifugus
CCTGGGACAGCGTGGAGCACGGAGTGACATGGCGTCGTAACCAATCTGGAGCCAAGGGACCTTGGTGTTCCACCCGGCGAGACCTTGCAGTCGCCAGGAAGGAGCTGTCTGTGTGGCTGACGGACAGTGCCCGCCCAGGACCGGTGTGAGTGCGTGCCTGGGTCCTGTCCCCCGTGCAGAGGGATCTGCAAGGACAGGCCCGCAGCTTCCTCCTGCAGGACGGGCGACAGGCGGGCCGAGAGCTCACTCGGCTCTATGTCGTCCTCCGAGTTTTCTTTCTTTCTTTTTTTGTGTGCAATGAACATATATTACTCGTATCATTAAGATAGAACATTTTTGCCCTAACCGGTTTGGCTCGGTGGATAGAGTGTCGGCCTGTGGACTGAAGGGTCCCAGGTTGGATTCCGGTCAAGGGCATGTACCTTGGTTGCGGGCACATCCCCAGTAGGAGGTGTGCAGGAGGCAGCTGATCAATGTTTCTCTCTCATCGATGTTTCTAACTCTCTATCCCTCTCCCTTGCTCTCTGTAAAAAATCAATAAAAATTTAAAAAAGATAGAACATTTTTTCTCTGTGAAAAGAAAAAGGTACCAGACAGGTGGCAGTTTCAGTTAACCTTTGAAAAAGGAACCGGGCCCGTGGGGGACAGGGACAGGGACAGATGTCTTTTGAGTCTGAGAATTAGGCTGAGCCGCCACTTCCTCCCTCCCAGCGGTGCGGGGCCATTGGCTGTGGACCGGTCACCAGATGGCTCCCAGCCTCCTCGTCCTCCCCCGGGCCCTGCCCCAGGGACAAAGGCAGGGCCTGGCCCCCTGGCGGCCACAACCTCTGCAGCTCTGCTCCCTGTGTCCTGCTCCTCTCGGCCTGTGGTCCTTGCCTGAGCAGAGACCAGCAGTGGACGGAGGTGGGGAGCTGGGGACTGCCCAGACCCTACTGGCTTGGAATGCAAATGAAGGGGGACAGAAATAGACCTTTAAAAAAACATTTGTATTGATTTCAGAGAGGAAGGGAGAGGGAGAGAGAAACATCAATGAGAATCACTGATCACCTGCCTCCTGCATGCCCCCCACTTGGGATTGAGCCCACAACCCCGGGCATGTGCCCTGACCGGGAATCGAACCGTGACCTCCGGGTCCCTAAGTTGACACTCAACCACTGAGCCACGCCCGGCCGGGCAGAAATAGACCTTGCCGAACCCCACTCAGCCGGATTCAGTCTCTGCCCTGTGACTTAGTGTCCGGGGTTAGGTTAGAACCAACTTTGGCAGATTGTTCTCAGTCCGGGCTGCCCGCCCTGGCACCTGGGTCTCCACGTCCTCTCTGGTTCTCTACACACCCGTGTCCCCCTCCCCATCTCCTTTCCAGCCACCCCGCCCGCCTGCCCACCATGGCCTCCGCAGACAAGAATGGCGAGAGCGTCTCCTCTGTGTCCGGCAGCCGCCTGCAGAGCCGGAAGCCGCCCAACCTGTCCATCACCATCCCGCCGCCCGAGACCGCGGCCCCTGATGAGCACACCAGCATGCTGCCCCAGGTGAGGGCGGCCGGCTCCCGTCCGCCACAGGTGCCAGGTGTGCCCGGGGGACACCTCCCGGGCAGTTCCGCTTCCTGGAGGAGGCTCCGTCCCCAGCACGGCTGCCCGAGTGGCCCCAGACTTAGGCCTGTGCCCCTCTGTCCGAGCCCCAAACAGCGCAGGGACTGGGCCCTGCACTCAGGAGCGCCACCTCACGGCGGTAAATGGGAGCTGCTGTCCCGGGGACAGGCTGGGCCGTCCCACCTGGGACTTGGCTGTTTCCATCTCCTCGCCCGGCCCTTCCGGGGGGCGTGGGCTGTCTGGTGGGACTTGGGTGAAGGGGCACGTGTGTCCTCAGCCCCAGCAGCCTGACCTCAGCGCCTGCTCCTCGGAGAGAACAGAAACGAATCAATGTTTCCAACCGGCTGGACCCCGGTCCATAAAGAGCTCATTGAAGACGGCTCGGCGCAGCGTGGGCTCCGCGCAGCCTGGGCATAAAGGGGCTGTGTTGGTGCCGCCCGCTCACCCACGGGTGCTTTCAAACACACAGCGGCAGGCCGGGCGCCGTGGCGTGACGGGGGAGCGCTGAGTGAGGAGGCAGGGAATGCACGCTGGGGTTTTCTGAAAAACATTAGAAAACGGTGATTTTGACCCTCGAGATGAAAGCTACTCGGGGGTGTAAGTTGGGGCTGAGGTTTGTTCTCAGAGGTTTCATGTTGGGAGCCGGGAGCCGGGCTCCGCGCGTGCGCACGCCCACCCTCTGCGGCCTCCCGCCCCCCACAGAGGCCCAGGAACCCCACCTTCCTGAAGAGCGTCAGCCTGCAGGAGCCCCGGGGACGATGGCACGAGGGCTCCGAGAAGCGCCCCGGCTTCCGCCGCCAGGCCTCCCTGTCTCAGAGCATCCGCAAGTGAGCACGCCGCCCGCCCGCCCGCCTGCCCGGCCTGTCCCTGTGTCCCCGTGTCCCGTTCTAGAAGGCGCAGGCTGGCCTTAGTGAACGGCCTCTCCCTCAGGGTGGACGGGGAGTCTAACACCGTGTTGCAGGTGGGAAGCTGGGGCGCAGGGGCATGTGCCTGCGTAGTCACAGGTGGATTCTGAGGGGTTCGAGGGGCTGGGGTGGCCACTGCCGCTCAGAGTGGCTCCCAGGGGCCAGCCCAGCCCCGCTCCTCATGCTCTGGATGCTTCTCCACCTCTGCTCCTCTGGCCACGGGGACCGAACCTGCCCCTGACACTGCATACATGTGCCCTTCACCTTGTCACCCCCTGCACACATGCCCAGTCACCTGTCATCCACTCTTTACACACATGCCTTGTCACCTTGTCACTCTCTGCATACACACGTGTGCCATGAACTCTCATCACTTCCCCTGTGCACACATGTGCATGGTCAGCTCTGGTCACGCCCTGCACATGCACATGACCTGTCCCCTCCCTTCACACATTCGAGGTCACCTCTCGTCAGCCCTTACACACGTGCACGGTCACCTCTTGTCACAGCTGCATGCACACGTGTGCCATCAACTCTCACATCGCGTCCCCTGTGCACACGTGGGCACGGTCAGCTCCCGTTACCCCTCCGCACGCGCGTGCCCTGTGCTAGTCCTCGTAGCCTCGCGGCCGTGCATGTGCGCGCGCACACCGCCCCCTCCGTCCGCAGGGGCACCGCGCAGTGGTTCGGGGTCAGCGGCGACTGGGAGCTGGAGCGGCAGCACTGGCAGCGCCGGAGCCTGCACCACTGCAGCGTGCGCTACGGCCGCCTCAAGGCCTCGTGCCAGCGCGACCTGGAGCTCCCCAGCCAGGACGTGCCTTCCTTCCAGGACAGCGAGTCTCCGAAGCCCTGCAAGATGCCCAAGGTGGGCTCCATCCGGCCGAGCGGGCGGCGGGCGCTTCGCCAGGGGCCCGGCCGCTCTGCTCACCGCCTCCCTCCCGTCCAGATTGTGGACCCGCTGGCCCGAGGCCGGGCCTTCCGCCACCCGGACGAGGTGGACCGGCCCCACGCCCCACACCCACCGCTGACCCCCGGGGTCCTGTCGCTCACCTCCTTCACCAGCGTCCGCTCTGGCCACCTGCCCCGCCGGAAGAGGATGTCTGTGGCCCACATGAGTTTTCAAGCGGCCTCTGCCCTCCTCAAGGTGAGGCCGCCCTGCCTCTGCCCACTCTCCCTCCCGCTCCCCACAGCAGCCCCCAAGAGCCCACCTCGGCGCCTCCCTCTGTGCCCAGGGCAGTGGATGCCTGGGACCCCTGGGCAGAGGGAGGGCCTGCAGCCCAGCAGCTGGGCCCACGTCCCAGCCCCCGACTCCCTCCTGCGCCCCTGCAGCTCTCTGGCTTGGGAAACTGGTTTTGCACCGATGGGCTGTGAAGCCGGTGCCGTGTTCCTGGCCCTCGGTGCTCTGGGCTGATCGCACCTTCGAGGCGCTATCCCCAGAGGGAGGGCTTGACGGCCCCTTTGGTGTCGGGGGCGCCCGACCCGGCCTGATGCCCATGCCTCGGCCCTGTGCACAGGGGCGCTCGGTGCTGGATGCCGCTGGGCCGCGGTGCCGGGTGGTCAAGCGCAGCTTCGCCTACCCCAGCTTCCTGGAGGAGGATGCAGTTGACGGGGCAGACACATTTGACTCCTCGTTTTTTAGTAAGGCAAGCATGGGGCGCGGGCCCTCGGGGCAGGGGACCGGGTGGCCTGGGAGCTGGGCGGAGTGACCTGGCCCTGACCATCCCCTGCCAGGAGCCCCTGAGGGACCCAAAGGCCCATTGGTGGGATGGATGTGCCACCTTGGGGCACTCCCAGGTCCCTGTTTTTCTGTCAGAGCGAGGATCTGGGGGTGGGGCAGGGTGTCCCCCAGAAAAGTCAGCCAGGGCCAACACATGCACCTTCCACTTCCCTCCCGACGCGCCTGGCTGGGCCTGCCTTTGACTTGAGCGGTGCCGGGCAGAACTGGGGACCAGGACCCCTTCACGCTGCCTCTGTGTGTGTCCGCCACCCCCCCCCCCCCAGGAAGAAAATGAGCTCCATGCCCGACGACGTGTTTGAGTCTCCCCCACTCTCCGCCAGCTGCTTCCGGGCGATTCCGCGCTCGGCCTCCCCCGTCTCCCCCGACGGGGTGCAGGTCTCTCTGTGAGTTCTGGGCGGCCCCTCCTGCAGGAGGAGGGAGGTGGCAGAGCTGGGAAAGGACTCCCCAGAGCCCGGGGATCTTGGGGGGGGCGTCCCAGACCACAGGTCCCTCCTGGGCCGCGTGAGGTGGCACTGGGCTGAGAGCCGCCGTCCCAGCAGGAGGGAGTACGGCCGCACCCCGGTGCCCGTGGCCAAGCGCGGCAAGCGCATCGCCTCCAAGGTGAAGCACTTTGCCTTCGACCGGCAGAAGCGACACTACGGCCTGGGCGTGGTGGGCAGCTGGCTGAACCGCCGCTACCGCCGCAGCATCAGCAGCACGGTGCAGCGGCAGCTGGAGAGCTTCGACAGCCACCGGTGAGTGGCGGGCGCGTTCCTGGGCCGTCCACTCCGGGAGCGCTGGGAGGGGCCTCTTCTCCACCGGGACTCCCCACTTCCCGGCCTCCCAGGAAGCGGTCCGTCAACAGCATCCATTGAGCACCAGCCCGCAGGCCCTACAACGGAGCCCCGACAGAATGCAGCAGGGCGGGCTGGGTGGGTCAGAGGGACAGTTAGACCCCCAGCCCCAGCCATGAGTGAGGGGACTTGGGGGGGAGGGGGACACATGCAAAGACCTTGGGGGAAGCCAGAGAATGGGGAGGGGCAGTTCTCGCAGAGTAGACGATTGACAGTGACCCAATAGAGATTCGATCCCAAATTACAAAGCGCTAAGTAATAACAAGTGTGGCCAGTGTCCTGAGGAGGGGGGCGGAGAGCGGGAGGGAGCAGTTGGGGGTGCGGTCAGGATGAGCAGCAGTTAGCTGGCTGAGGAGAAATGGGACGAACCTCGCTGACAGAGGAAGCAGCATGTGCAAAGGCCCTGTGGCTGCCAGGAACTGCAAGAGGAGAGGAAGCCTGGGAGGTGGGTGGGCCCAGCAGGGCGTTGCCACCAGTGGGAGGGGCCGATGTTAGACTCTATCCAGGGCAGCGAGCGGGAAGCCACCCAAGGGTTGGGAGCTGGGAGAGAGACGCGTAGAGGTGGCATTTGGAAGCTGCTGGTGAAGGATGAGTGGAAGAGAGTGGAAGTGCAGGGTGGGGAGCAGGGGGCGCTGAGCGTCGGGGTGCTGACCCAGCCTCTGCCCCAGGCCCTACTTCACCTACTGGCTGACGTTCGTCCACATCATCATCACGCTGCTGGTGATCTGCACGTACGGCATCGCGCCCGTGGGCTTCGCCCAGCACGTCACCACCCAGCTGGTGAGTTGGGCTGCAGAAGTGGGGTTCCATCCTGGGGTCCCAGCCCCCCGAGAGGCTTCAGCATCACGGGCCATTGAATGCCTCCCACAGCAACAACTGGCCCAGGTGGGAGGGTGCACTGGCCACTGCTTTGCCCCTTGGCCCTTTCCTGGGGGCTGGCCCTGGCACGGAATCCCTGACGCCTCCTTCCACCTCCTTGCACCCCTGCCCAGGTGCTCAGGAACAAAGGTGTGTACGAGAGCGTGAAGTACCTGCAGCAGGAGAACTTCTGGATCGGCCCCAGCTCGGTGAGGGCCCAGGGGACAGCCAGCGTCTCAGCAGGAGCCCTGGGCCCTGTCTCCCCAGCTGGGCAGGGAGGGGTCAGCTTGCCCGTACCCCCCTCATCAGGGGACACCCAACAGAGCTGGGCGCTCACTACCCCCCACCCCCCCAGATTGACTTGATCCACCTGGGAGCCAAGTTCTCGCCCTGCATCCGGAAGGACCAGCAGATCGAGCAGCTGGTGTTGCGGGAGCGAGACCTGGAGCGGGACTCAGGCTGCTGTGTCCAGAATGACCACTCGGGCTGCATCCAGACCCAGCGGAAGGACTGCTCGGTGCGGGCGGGGCCGCCATCCACCCTGGGCCCTACACCACGTCCACTGCCCTGGCCTGGGGGAGGGACCCTTCAAGGGCAGTGACCACATCCCCTCTTCCTTCCTCTGCCCTCCCCAACCTCATGCAACCCTGTCCACACCCCTGCACACCCCTGTCCACACCCCTGCACATGGCCCAGCACTGGAAGGATGCCGCCCTCCCCAACCCAAGCCAGTGAAAGCCGGGTCTTGAGAATGTCACCCAGGGGTGGGGTCCTGAGAAACAGGAAGAGCCCGATCCTGGTGCGTCCCCTGACCTCTCTGGTGGGTGTGGCCGTCCTGGCCTGACCAGCCCCCCTCCCTCCCCCAGGAGACTTTGGCTACTTTTGTGAAGTGGCAGGATGACACGGGGCCCCCCGTGGACAAGTCCGATCTGGACCAGAAGCGGACGTCAGGCGCCGTGTGCCACCAGGACCCCAGGTAGAGTCCCAGGTGGCCCTCGGCACGGCTGTCTGAGAAGATGGGGCTGAGGGTCGCATTGTCTGTGCCCCCCACAGGGACGTTGGTAGTGGGTGTGGCCCCAGCCCCTCATTTTGCCCCCCTCTGGCCTCTCCCTCCAGGACCTGCGAGGAGCCAGCCTCCAGTGGTGCCCACATCTGGCCTGATGACATTACCAAGTGGCCAGTGAGTACCCGGGGCAGAGAGTGGTCTGAGAAGGGCGGGGAGGGGCTCCCGCCACACCACCCACCCGGTCGGTGCCCCGCAGATCTGCACGGAGCAGGCCAGGAGCAACCGCACGGGCTTCCTGCACATCGACTGCCAGATCCGCGGCCGCCCCTGCTGCATCGGCACCAAGGGCAGGTGAGCCGCCCGCCTGCGCACTGCGCTCATGTCCTCCTCGTCCACTCTGGGGCCCTGTGGTGGGAGCAGGACGAAGGGGCACTTCCCCAGAGCCGGGTCTCAGGGGCACCGCCTTCCCACTAGCAGTGCTGGCTGTGGCCAGGCACTGGCGCCAGGCAAGGTGGGCAGGTACTCCGGGCCCTGACACCCCCCCTCCCCCCAGCTGTGAGATCACCACTCGGGAGTACTGTGAGTTCATGCACGGCTATTTCCACGAGGAGGCGACGCTCTGCTCGCAGGTGAGGTGGGGCCTGGCGGGACCCAGTGGGGCTCTGGGCACAAGACGCTGGGCGTTGCCGGGCCGGCGTGGCTCAGTGGTTGAGCGTCGACCTGTGAACCAGGAGGTCATGGTTTGATTCCTGTCAGGGCACAGGCCCGGGTTGTGGGCTTCATCCCCAGTGTGGGGCGTGCAGGAGGCAGCCGATCCATGATTCTCTCTCGTCATTGATGTTTCTCTCTCTCCTTCTCCCATCCTCTCTGAAATCAATAAAAATATATTTATTGAAAAAAAAAAGGCTGATGCCATTTTGGGGCTCAGCCCCATCTGGTTTTCCAGCTGACCTAATAAATTCTTAGTTCTTTACCCCCCCTGCTCCCCCACAAAGAGAAGCCGTGCATGGCAGCTACTGCAGCTGGCCTCACGCGTGCCCTCCTGCAGCGGGTATCGGCTCTGCCCACCCCACACCCGGGCCTCCGACCCAGCCAGGCCCGGCACTGACCCCCTGCTCGCCCCCAGGTGCACTGCTTGGACAAGGTGTGCGGGCTGCTGCCCTTTCTCAACCCCGAGGTCCCGGACCAGTTCTACAGGCTCTGGCTGTCTCTGTTCCTCCACGCCGGGTAAGGCGCCGAGATGCCCACCTGCGGAACCCTGCGGTGGCCGCCCACCTGGACCCCCGCAGAGGCGGCTCCTGGGGCAGGGCGCAGCCCTCCCGCCCAACTCCCCAGAGTGCTTGCAAATCAGGCTAGTCAAACGGGAAAGCTGATGCAAGTTCTCCTTCGCCC